>NC_092094.1:66540095-66843330 GCF_045679555.1 Salvelinus alpinus
ACTAGCATCTAAATATCATGAAATCACAAGTCCAAGACACCAGATGAAAGATACACATCTTGTGAATCCAGCCATCATTTCTGATTTTTAAAATGTTTTACAGGGAAGACACAATATGTATTTCTATTAGCTAACCACGATAGCAAAAGACTCAACTTTTTTCTCTCCACCATTTTCTTACTACATAGGTAGCGTTCACAAATTCGACCAAATAAAGATATAAATAGTCACTAACCAAGAAAAAACTTCATCAGATGACAGTCTGATAACATATTTATTGTATAGCATATGTTTTGTTCGAAAAATGTGCATATTTCAGGTATAAATCACAGTTCTACATTGCAGCTGCAATCTGAAATAGCGTCGATGCAGCCAGAATAATTACAGAGACCAACGTCAAATACCGAAATACGCATCATAAAACATTTCTGAAAAATACACAGCGTACAGCAAATGAAAGACCAACATCTTGTGAATCCAGCCAATATTTCAGATTTTTTAAGTGTTTTACAGCGAAAACACAATATAGCATTATATTAGCTTACCACAATAACCAGAAACACAAGCAATTTACCAGCAGTAAAGGTTAGCGATCGTAACAATCCAGCAAAAGATATATAATTTTTGACTAACCTTGATAAACTTCATCAGATGACAGTCCTGTAACATCATATTACACATTGCATATAGGTTTTGTTCGAAAATGTGCATATTTAGCAGCACAAATCGTGGTTATACAATGTGATCAGTAGCAACATTTCAGGCATTCTGGCCGGCACCATCTTGGAGAGGCACCTAATCTAATCGATAACTAATCGTAAACTTGACTAAAAAATACAGGTTGGACAGCAAATGAAAGATGCATTAGTTATTAATGCAACCGCTGTGTTAGATTTTTAAAATTAACGTTACTAGACATACCAGTCTAGCGTTACAGCCAGACCAGTGCCGAAAGTAATGGCGGACAAATCATTTTACATTTTTCCACAGAAATACGGATTAACATCATAAATAGCTCTTACTTTTGGAAGAGCTTCCATCAGAATCTTGGGCAAGTTGTCCTTTGTCCAAAAGAATCGTTGCTCGGTTGTAAAACGTCCTCTTCAACTTTGGAAATAGCAGCAAACATTAGCTATGTGGCGCAGACATGCCCAAATCTTCAAAACGCAATACAAAGGAAATTCCGAAAATCACAATATACTCACATAAACTGATATAACTCGGTTTAAAATAACTTCGTTATGATGTTTCTAACACCTATATCGAATAAAATCAGAGCCGGATATATCTAAGGCCTATAACTTGAGCTTTTGAGAATGAATTCTTTGCGTCATGACGAAGGTTGAAAAGAGTGCACCCCCCATGCCATGGGCTTTTATAAGGTCTCAGATCTGCCGAGAAACTCCATTCCAATTCTCATTGGTTACTGACATCCAGGGGAAAGTTCATGTCGACCCATAGGATACATACAGAGTTTTAAACTGATCCTAGAACAGAGTCTACATTTTCAGATTTTGCAGTACCTGTCAGGAATTTCGCTGCCAAACGAGTTCTGTTTCACTCAGAGAAATAATTCAAACGGTTTTAGAAACTAGAGAGTGTTTTCTATCCAATAGTAATAATAATATGCATATTGTACGAGCAAGAATTGAGTACGAGGCAGTTTAATTTGGGAACGATAAATGGTAACGTTGAAACAGCACCCCCTATATTGAGAAAAGCAGATCCTAACCTTTTAATCATGCAAAACTTTTTGGAGGACTGTAATCTCCCCGCCCTGAACCAGGAAGATTCTAACCTTGTGAATAAGGAAATAACTCTCAGAGAAATTCGAGAAACAATTAAATCTCTAAAGAGTGGTAAGACCCATATGGATTCCCTGGTGAATTCTATAAAACATTCCGCAACATTCTCTCTTCCTACCTGCACAAACTGTTTGTTCAGGCCAATGACGATAGAGCTCTCCCAGCTACTTCAACATGATGTACAGATCTTCAGTTTCTTGGCAGTTTCTCTCATGGAATAGCCTTAATTTCTCAGAACCAGAATAGACTGACGAGTTTCAAAAGAAAGTTCTTCGTTTCTAGCCATTTTGAACCTGCAATCAAACCCACAAATACTGATGTTACGTCAGTCGTCCGTCGCAGGGAGCCCCCGCTCCCTACGCTGATCCCTCCGCTTCTGTGGAACCGGACCGTGGATCGTCGCTGGAGACTCCAGACCGTGAATCATTGCCGGAGGAACCGGACTGCAGATCGCCGCCGGAGGCTCTGGACTGGGAACCCCCGCTGGAGGCTCTGGACTGCAGCTCGTCGCTGAAGACTCTGGACTGCAGATCGTCCCCTCTGGACTGGGGACCCTCGCCGCAGGCCCCGGACTGAGGACCCTCGTTGCAGGCCCCGGACTGGGGACCCTCGTTGCAGGCCCCGGACTGGGGACCCTCGTTGCAGGCCCCGGACTGATGGACCCTCGTTGCAGGCCCCGGACTGGGGACCCTCGTTGCAGGCCCCGTACTGGGGATCGTCGCTGGAGGCCCCGGACTGGGGACCGTCGCTGGAGGCTCCGGACTGGGGACCGTCGCTGGCGGCTCCGGACTGGGGGCCGTCGCTGGAGGCTCCGGACTGGAGGCCGTCGTTGGAGGCTCCGGACTGGAGGCCATCGCTGGAGGCTCCGGACTGGCCCGTGGAGCAGGCACAGGATGAACTGGGCTGTGGGGGAGCACTGGAGATCTGGTGCTTCTCCTTGGCACCACTCTTGCAGGCTGAATGCCCACTTTGGCCGCGCAGGCATAGGACGAAACGGGCTGCCACAGCGCACCGGAGACACAGTGCGCAGAGCCGGCGCAGGACTCACCGGGCTGTGGAGGCGCCCTGGAGGTCTGGAGCGTAGAGCTGGCACAAGACGTGCAGGGCTGGGGAGGCGCACAGGAGGCCTGGTGCGTGGGGCTTGCACAGTCTTCACCAAACGGCTTGCACGCACCTCAGGACGAGTATGGAGAGCTGACTCAGGTGACATTAACCTGAGGACACACTCCATAGGGCGAATGTCGTGCCTCATGCACCAACACAGCAGCTCTCTCCTAACTCTCTCCTCCAATCTCACCATCAACTCCTTAACTGTCTCCGCTTCACTCCCCTCCAAGTTCACCTTCTTCTCCCCGACTGGCTCTCGTTCCAATTAGAGTTTAACATTTAGAGTTTCATTTGGGAGATGGTAATTCTTTAAACAACCGCTCTCGTGGTGCCCCAAACTCCTATTGCGTTAATTGTTACATGATTAATTTAATCGGGTAACAATTAAACATTGTTAGTTGATTCGATAAATAACAGTCATCAGATGAATGAAAGTAAAGTCACTACATAAATCACAGACAGTGTCACCAGCAAAGCACCCCCACACCATCACACCTCCTCCTCCATGCTACACTGTGGGAACCACACATGCGGAGATCATCAGCTACTCTGCGTCTCACAAAGACACGGTGGTTGGAACCAAAAATCTCAAATTTGGTCTCATTAGACCAAAGGACAGATTTCCACTGGTCTATTGTCCTTTGCTTGTGTATTTGGCCCAATCAAGTGTCTTCTTCTTATTGGTGTTCTTTAGTAACGGTTTCTTTGCAGCAATTGGACCATGAAGGCCTGATTCACGCAGTCTCCTCTGAACAGTTGATGTTGAGATGTGTCTGTACTTGAACTCTGTGAAGCATTGATTTGGGCTGCAATTTCTGAGGCTGGTAACTCTAATGAACTTATCCTCTGCAGCAGAGGTAACTCTGGGTCTTCCTTTCCTGTGGCGGTCCTCATGAGAGTCAGTTTCATCATAGCGCTTGATGGTTTTTGTGACTGCACTTGAAGAAACTTTCAAAGTTCTTGAAATGTTCCGCATTGACTGACCTTGATGGACTGTTGGACTGTTGTTTCTCTTTGCTTATTTGAGCTGTTCTTGCCATAATATGGACTCGGTCTTTTACCTAATAGGGCTATCTTTTGTATACCAACCCTCCCTTGTCACAACACAACTGATTGGCTCAAACACATTAAGAAGGAAAGAAACTGCACAAATTAACTTTGAACAAGGCACACCTATTAATTGAAATGCATTCCAGGTGACTACCTCATGAAGCTGGTAGAGAGAATGCCAAGAGTGTGCAAAGCTGTCGTCAAGGCAAAGGGTGGCTATTTGAAGAATCTCAAATATAAAATATATTTAGATTTTTTTAACACTTTTTTGGTTACTACATGATTCTATATGTGTTATTTCATAGTTTTGATGTCTTCACTATTATTCTTGTCAAGTATCAGTGTGCAGAGGGTAGGACGGAGTCAGGCGCAGGACACAGAACTGAGTAAAATAACAAACACGAAAAATAATCAACCATATATTCCACGCAGGGAAAACACACCGTAACACAGAAGACTAACCCTTAACAAGGAACAATCACGCACAAAACATCATGGGAACCAGAGGGTTAAATAGGGAAAAAATATTAACGTAATGGGAACCAGGTGTGTACAATCAAGACAAAACAAATGGAAAAAGAAACGTAGATTGGTGGCAGCTAGAAAGCCGGTGATGACGACCACCGAACGCAGCCCGAACAAGGAGAGGCTGCAACTTCGGCAGAAGTCGTGACAATTCTACAATGTAGAAAATAGTTAAAATAAAGAAAAACTCTTGAATGAGTGTGTCCAAACTTTTGACTGGTAATGCATATATTATTATTATTTATTTTTTTGTCTCCTAACGGAATATGAACCCATCACAGCCAGAAAATGTGAAGAATTTATTCTGCAAAGGTTATGAAAAGGAAGATTCCAATGTCTTACTATTTTAGAAAAAATAAAACACATAGACTTCTCAGTAATGGCAAAAGGCTGCATTCTTTTTAATATATTTCCAGTTTTCATTTTTTTTATGAATAAATTTGTCATCATATCCACGATTTGCACAAAATACTTACTTGCCAGCTTGCAATACAATATTTCAACCACTAGCAGACGTGCATGGTCTAAAGTTTGAGGGAAGCTGACCACATTCTCACATCAAGTTAAATGTGTATAAATGCAAACTTTTGCGTGAAAACTGGAGCAAGAACATTTTGGAGTATATTTTGTACATATGCATGGTTTATAAATGATGCCCCTGAACGGCATCATCCTGATGAGTTCCCAAATCTAAGTAACCCTATGGTTCTCCAATAGATGAAAATTGGCAGAAATATATTACATTCTTAATGCTTATAAAGACCGTATATAGACATATACGGTTGATATCGGTCAAAGTAAACAAGATATTGCTTTAAGAAACAGGCAGCCACCCCCTCCTTCTTGAGAAAAACATGACATCACTCGGTGGAGAAGCCAATGAAAAATCCGGATCCATGAACGAGAGAACTGGAATATGTTCTTGTAGGAGAGCATGTAGATTCGGCTGTGTGTGTGTGTGTGTGTGTACACGTGTACACGTACACATTCGGCTGTGTGTGTGCGCGCGCGCGTGTCTGAACGTGAGCAAATTGGAGAAAAGTAGACTACATAGCTCGCGCGCTATTCCCACAATTATTTTTTCAAAGGCGAGGAGGAGAAAGTCGAAACTATTATGGTTTATTCATTTGGGACCTGGGAAACAAGCTACCAGGACTGGCTACGTCGCTAGCAAACTAAATGAACGCACAATAACGAAGTCGGTTCAAATTGGTCTTAATACAGCCTGTCACATAACGGATTTCGACCGCTATTATGTCAAGATATTTACCTGCACAAACTATGTCTTCAGCCTGGTATTGGGGGCTGGTTCTTCTCTTCAACAAAAGTTGAGTTTGTCATTGTGTGTGTGTGTGAGCGTGAGTGTGTGTGTGAGTGTGAATGTGTGTTACTGTTTGCTTTAGTAAGTGTGTGCCTTTTAATGTGCAAACTGCTGTACATTTCAAAGTAGTTGTTGCATGGCTTCACACCAGCAACAAAAATAGTTTAGTGAAGATAGATAAGCCATATCCGTAAAAGTTCAGGATGTTGAAGACTTTAACCAAGAAGCTAAGAAGACACTCGCTCAACGAGATTCATCCTTTTCAATTCAAGGTAAGCCTCATGGTATTGTCGAATCCCCCCCTCCCCAGTGACATCGTCCACCACTACATCATGTTATAAAGACACATTGTAACATTGTTATATGTTAATTAGTATTGCATTATGCAGAGCATGTAAATCTTGGTCAGGCAAAAAAGTTTTAGATGCATGCCAGCAAAGCCATTACACAACACAACACTAAACAATACATGAATTGCACTATAACAGTGACAAATGGTGCCCACAAACTGTTAGAGCCTACATAAAGCTGTCCCTACAGGAGAGCTTTCTTTCAGCAGAGCTTTCTTTTCAACAAATGTGGTTTCTACTGACAATTGAGATGTACGAGAGTCAGAACCGTAGGATAAATAAAGGGGGCATATAAGCAGACAATGAAAGCTCTTACTATATTCGATGATGACATTTCTCTAAAACAGGCTGTAGGCTGCATGTGCACCACCAATTCAGAACAGTAGGGCAAAGGGACTAAATTATTAGTGTGAAGCACATGGTCTACTAACAGCTTACTACACAACATACACTTAGTAATACTTTCTTAGCTACATTATACATATCTCCCTGGCATATTACAGAATTTATGGAGCAGCATACAATATATTTTTAGACTCACAGTTGTGCTGTGCTCAAACAAGGTTGAATCATGAGATCAGTGATCTTCAGTTCGGAGCTCTAGAAACAGCCCAGAGTTCCCGACTTGGAATTCCGAGTTGGATGACCGTTCAAAACATATTTTCCCAGTCGGAACTTGTTTTTTTTTTAAAGTTCCCAGTTGTCTTGAACTCACTGAAGTCTGAGATTTCCTAGTTTCGAGTTTCGAGTTGTTTTGAACGCAGCAGAAGTCGACCAATTTATTCAACCTTTTCTGGCCCATTGTGTTGCATGTGAATGTTTATCCTTTTAAGCTTGGAAAAGAGACCCTTAAAACCAGACTTGGACCACACGCCCTCTCCACTGAATAGCAGGCAGGGGAAGCAAAATAGGAATTGCTTTGCAACGCTTGCAGTTAGCCACTGATTCCTTCCAAACCACTCATTGTTGAATTTGCTTATATCCCAATGGCCGATGAGCACTGATATGTTTTATCTATAATTTCTCTTCATATGACAAGGATTGAAAAGGATTTGCCAGTAGATTGTCGACGTGATTCATGATGATGACTGCTAGCTTGCTAGCTAAGATTCTGAAAGTATGATGTTGACATGATCAGTCCGATCAAAGCTACGGTAGATATAACGTGATTTGACGTCATTTTATCTGTGGCCAATGACCTTGAGCCTTCTTGGATGGGCACTTCTAATGTAACTCTAAGGCAGCACCCAAGGGGCTTGAACTTTCAAGCTCTCCCTGTAGATTTTGCGGTGACGTAGTGTCCCCATGAGTGATGGAACACTGAGCCAGTCATGGCACAACTAGAGAAGATCCACCACAGAAAGCTCTGAACTAGGCTGAAACACCTGCATTTTGGAGCTGCCTTACTCAAGAAAGCAAAATATAGACCATGTTTGTATGCGGCTTTATTAACTAAATACATTTTTGTTTACATTGTTAGTTTGCAAACTGATATGTGACACGAATTCCAAAATAACATGCAAGAGAGGCAAAACTGCCCTGAATGACTGGTCACCACTGATGCAGAGCGTTTTTGCTTGGGCCAGTGGCTTTAGGTGAATGACCTGGTTACTTTGAAAGAGACTACTGCAGCCACACACACACACACACACACACACACACACACACACACACACACACACACACACACACACACACACACACACACACACACACACACACACACACACACACACACACACACCCTACTTCAATTTATTACACATCTGGTTCTCCTCTGAAAACAGGAATCTGGCTTTTGTGTGTATGGGCCATAGCTCAACAGTGTTTCCATCCTAAACTGCCTAGAATACTTTCACACACCTTGTGTGTGACCGTGTGCATTTCAGGACAAATTAGCTAGCAACAGTAAGCTAGCTAGCTAAATTGCCATAAATGTTTAATGCTTTTCGACCTGTCCCCAAATTAATATAATTGGTTCAGAGTTTGTTTTGATATTTCAACCTGCGTGTCCTGATCGTGTCTGGTGTGGGGTTACAAAATCAACATGCGTACGCAGACACACGGGCGCGAGCGGTTTGGTCAGCATGTTAGGTGGAGCACTAAGGATCCCCGCAGCAATATACAGAGCTGCAGCCGCCACGGTCTTCAATAAAAACACTGAGTGTTTGTTGGCAGGCGGCGGCATCACCAATTTTCATACATTTCATATAATGATGGTGATAGATGATTGAAGTCACTCTCCTTTACACTTGCTCCGCTTCAACCTTTAGTGGCACCCACTTCAATGTTACATGGCACCCGTTTTGTGCAACAGTGCTAACTTTTCATGCCGGGTGTAGAGGCGCTCTATGTTGTGACGCAACCAACTCCAAAGTGAGCAGCCATTTTGTGCCACCATTGCACATTTTGAATGGCCTGGTGGAGATGCTGGAAAGCTCCACCCAAACGTTACTGATACCATTGTATCAGTAAGCCCTGGCTGCAAGCTCTTCTAATTATTGGAATTATTTCAAGGCACAACCCCTTTCAGACATCTTGGGAAGATATGTGTCACTGGTGTGTCACTGACCACGGTGGAGGCTGTGAAAGTGGTCATTCTTGATAGCGAGGGCTTAGGACACCCAAAGATAATTATCCTCATTGGTGTGGATGGGCCCCGTTTCACTCCTGACTCTCGGAGGTGAGACTAATGAAGACAATTACAGGGCCAGTTACATGGACGTGATCCCCATGTAAGCATGCCAGGAACGGAAAGACAAGTCAGACCTGGGGTCTAGTTCACGAGAGAAAGAGAGAGATTGTGTCAGTTTTATAGGATTTGGGAGTTGAAGCAGCTGAAGTTTGTGTGTCTGGCATGGGTCTGTTTATGTAGTTATGTTTGCATGTCTAATCTACATTCTTCTAGAAATCACACGTATGTCTACGTGCTATTCACTCCGTTATTGCAAGGAAAGCTAAAATGAGCTTTCAGACATGATGGTTCACCAACAGTTTGTCATACTCTGTATCAGAGAGGAGGTAGCGTGAGGCCTGTAGTTCAGGTGGGCAGTGTATTTCCTCGTCTGTGTGAATGTGCTGCTATGTAAAGCATATGCGTGTGGACTAGCCAGCGTGTTTGTCTGTGTGTTCCAAGATTCCCATCGATCCAGCTTAGAAAGCTGCTCAGTGACAGAAATGTATTTCAAGCATACTTGACATACTACTCACGCTTGCATAGGCTACAGTTCATCAGGAAGCACACACACACACACACACACACACACACACACACACACACACACACACACACACACACACACACACACACACACACACACACACACACACACACACACACACACACACACACACACACACACACACACACACACACACACACACACAGGAGGGGGAGTATTTTAGGTTGTCGCTTTATGTAGTGATTCAATGCACTGAAGTGTGTGTGTGTTTGTTTGCCCTCTTATTGACTCCAGAATAAGATCAGGCCATGGCACAACAGCACCGTTTCTGGGGTGCTACTTCCCCAGAAGTAGCACATGCTACTTCCTTTTGATGTGGTAACATGTTTGACATCGGATTGGAATTAGGCTAGCTGGTAATAGTTACAGTTGAAGTCGGAAGTTTACATACATTTAGGTTGCGGTCATTAAAACTTGTTTTTCAACAACTCCACAAATTTCTTGTTAACAAACTATAGTTTGACAAGTCGGTTAGGACATCTACTTTGTGCATGACACAAGTCATTTTTCCAACAATTGTTTGAAGACAGATTATTTCACTTATAATTCACATTCCAGTGGGTCAGAAGTTTACATACACTAAGTTGACTGTGCCTTTAAACAGCTTGGAAAATTCCAGAAAATTCATGTCATGGCTTTAGAAGCTTCTGATAGTCTAATTGACATAATTTGAGTCAATTGGAGGTGTACCTGTGGATGTATTTCAAGGCCTACCTTCAAACTCAGTGCCTCTTTGCTTGACATCATGGGGAAATAAAAAAAATCAGCCAAGACCTCAGAAAACAAATTGTAGACCTCCACAAGTCTGGTTCATCCTTGGGAGCAATTTCCAAACGCCTGAAGGTACCACGGTCATCTATACAAACAATAGTACGGAAGTAAAAACAACATGGGACCACGCAGCCGTCATACCGCTCAGGTTGGAGAAGTTAGGAAGTTAAAGCTTGGTCGCAAATGGGTCTTGCAAATGGACAATGACCCCAAGCATACTTCCAAAGTTGTGGCAAAATGACTTAAGGACAACAAAGTCAAAGCCATCACAAAGCACTGACCTCATTCCTATAGAAAATTTGTGGGCAGAACTGAAAAAGCGTGTGCGAGCAAGGAGGCCTATAAACCTGACTCAGTTACACCAGCTCTGTCAGGAGGAATGTGCCAAAATTCACCCAACTTATTGTGGGAAGCTTGTGGAAGGCTACCCGGAACGTTTGACCCAAGTTAAACAATTTAAAGGCAATGCTACCAAATACTAATTGAGTGTATGTAAACTTCTGACCCACTGGAAATGTGATGAAAGAAATAAAAGCTGAAATAAATCATTATCTCAATTATTCTGACATTTCACATTCACATTCTTAAAATGAAGTGGTGATCCTAACTGACATAAAACAGGGCATTTTTACTAGGATTAAATGTCAGGAATTGTGAAAAACGGAGTTTAAATGTATTTGGCTAAGGTGTATGTAAACTTCCGACTTCAACTGTATCTTCTGATTCCGCAAACAAGCAGCCAAGTCTTTAGCCAATTGGGAACATTCGAAAGTTGAAGGGTTGTACATTGTAAACAACAGAGGGGAAATTATGTCATTAGCAAGATTAGGCTAGCATTTGCTTGCTCAACATTTGGGAAACACTCCCAAAAATGAAGAGGCAGAGCGAGGGCAGAAAGAAATATAGCTCTCACAAAGTGAGTGGGATGAGTACAATTATGATAATGTTTGACTGTGTGTGTTTGAGAGTTCAAGTCTATTTGAGTATGGCTGTAATTATAGTAGCCCGCATGAGTGTACACATGGGTGTGATAGAGTTTTTTCTGTAACTAGTAGACACCTGTTGGCAGAGGTGGGACCAAGTCGTTGTTTTACAAGTTACAAGTAAGTCTCAAGTTTTAGCACTCAAGTCCCAATTCAAGACCGACAAGTCTCAAGTCAAGTCTCAAGTCTTAACCTTTTGAGTTTCGAGTCCTAAACAAGTCATAATGTGCTCTTCACCAAATGTAATACCATTTCATATTTTTAACAAGAGTAATAGGTAGTATATTACATTTACGCAAATCATGAATGCTTTTAAAAATATATATATATATATTACTTTCCAAATAAACTTTATATTTATAACCTGCAGCCCACTACCAGGAAGTTGAAAATGGGAAGATGGTTCACGTTTCAACATGACAATGACCCAAAGCAAACCGCCAAAGCAACCGTACAGTGGCTGAAGGACAAGAAGGTGAATGTCCTTGAGTGGCCTAGTCAGAGCCCTGACCTAAATCCCATCGAGAATCTGTGGAATGACTTGAAGAGTGCAGTCCATGAGCGGTCACCATGCAATTTGACTGAGCTTGAACAATTCTGCAAGGAAGAATGGGCAAATATTGCACAGTCTAGGTGTGCAAAGTTATTCGAGACGTATTCAAAGAGACTCGCGGCTATAATTCAAGCAAAAGGGGGTTCCACTAAGTATTAACTCAGGGGGGTGTTCACTTATCCAAATAGGGTATTTTACTGTTTTACTTGTAATTCATTTTCAGAGTAACATCTTTTTATAATACTTGGATATTGAGTGTATACTGTGTGTAAATATAGCGGGGAAAAGTCAGATTTGAATCCGTTTTCATTTCAGGCTGTAAGTCAACAAAAGGTGAACATTTTGAAAGCGGGTGGTGACTATTTATTTATTTTTACATAATTTTCATTATTGGACACAGAAGACTAAAAACACCTTGGACCTTATTTTCCACGTTTAGTGTTGAAGCATCCTCCAGACAGTTGTTTTGGCCAACATTCCATTCCTGAGATTTCTTTGGCTGGCTTAGTTGCATGCATGAGCAAGCAACGTGCTTCAAAACGTCTCCACATAAAATTCTAATGACGATTATGTTTTCGGCGGGGCCTGTAGAAAGATATTGTTTTTTTCTCTCCTAACATCCGCAATTGTTCTTTTGAAGAGAACAGACTAGCTACTTCAGCCAAAGTAAGTTGCCAGTGTTGCTCCGCTCAAGTGAGCAACAAGTCTGACGCTCCGGAGTAGGCCTGCCATCTCTCACTTGTCAACAAAGCGCGTGGCTACACATACGGAAATACAGATAAGGAAATCAAGCGGCATTTCACTAGCCACGACAGGGATAAGGATACGGATAGATGTCACTAGCTAGGACAAGGATAAGGATATGTATAGTCTAGATGTCGAAGAAGAAGCTACATAGGTAGTTGGACTGCTAAAGTAGTAGTGTAGAACACGTTTATATGTCCATTTACTTATTCAAGTGTATTTTTCTATTAGTTGTATGTGTGTTTTACTTTTATAACCTTTATCACAAATTGATTGTCTACAACACATACTTGCAGTGTTGTCTTTATTTGGGAACACATTTTTGTTGAAGAACAAGTAACTTTATGTTGTTCACATACTCATGGCTAGTTAAACACCTTGTATTTACATGGTCATAGCCATAGACAGGTTGTGTCATAAAACTTAGTGTCATTACGTGTTCAGTCTTTATACGAGACATTCTTGAGAACCAAGTGGTTCAGAGAAGCAGGTGCACGTGCTCAGACTCCTTGAATGCAACGTATCCTCCTGAAGATGAAGGATACTTTCTGTGGACGGCCCCAACGACGCAGGACGGCGTTACTTGTCTGTTACTTTTTTATCTCCCTTGAGTGCCCATTCCATCACAATGCAATACGCAACAAGAAGATATTGACTATGGAACATGGGAATATATCATTATAGGAAACCAATAACATATTCAAATTGATATGTATACACTATTGATAACTTCAATTTTTGGATATGTTCACTTTTTTTCAGCTGATCTTATTGACATGGATTTTTTTTTCAATTACTTCTGGGTTGATAAGGGCTGGGGAATCTGAATGATCTGTCACACAGACTGTTGTGCTGTGACCGACATCCTTAGTGTCTTCGGCAAACAAATGTAGATCTTCAATTGTTGGCATTATCAAGTCCCATCGGCACAGCCCAGACACTAAATTTCAGTCGGCATTGCCTTGCATTTTTCTCCGATTTTTCACATTTATACCCCTAGTTAACTGGGCCCTGTTGCTGGTCTGCCGGATCACCTGTTGCCATTTCCCCCTGTGCTGTCTTTGCTTCTATCTGTCAAAACTCATCGTGTAGTATATTCTGGCTCATAAATTATAAATATGATTCTGCAAAGTATGCATCCTCTTGAGGCTCGTAGCTGTCCGACTCAGACATGTTCTGAATCTGTTTAAATTATTTTCGGCGGTGTAGCGCTTGAAAGCCGTGTCTGCACTGCACTAGCCTCGAGAACCAGGCTCTGTGAAATTTGGAGGTGTGGCTACGTGAGACATGTGTTCCAAGACAAGGGCAATACAGGAAGTTAACACAGTTCGAGTTATACACTTTTATGTTTGCGAGTCTGACCAATACACTGTATGGCTCGAGCAAACAACTGAGACATCTCATGAATGGAACTCTGACTAAAACAGCTGTCTGGAAAATGAGGTCTAACATGCTAAAAATCGAAATATCCCTTTAAGTGTGTTAAATAGACCATATTCTTTGGAATTATCCTAAGGGCACAAACAGTATTCACACACTCATGATGGCACTGCCAATCCCTCTCACCTCACACGTGTTCCCATGCAGCACATGAACACGGGACATGTCAAATATGTCACAGCCAGGTGGACACCATCATGCCAAGCTGGTGACAGATGATCTAGCTCTTTTGGTTTTTACCTTTTGGACACAGGCGCGCACACACACATACGTGTACACACAAACTGCCACTATCCCTTTATCCATCCGGCCTTACCATGGCATCTCCACTCTTTCCTCTTTCTTTGCCACTCAGGCGTAGCAGCTGTTTTTAACAACCCCCGTATCACTCATTAGACCTGCAATCACCTGCTTTAAGTACGGGAGATAACCCCGGGGTCATGACCTTACCAGAGAGGTGAGGAGTGAAAGCTAGGAGGTCAGTGCTTGTGAGCTTTCGGCCTGACACGGAACAAATTGTACGAAGCAGGAAGGAAAGAGGAACTGGGAAATTGGTGGATGTGCTCTCACTGTATAGCCCCTTACATAGATGTTGGAGAAATCCATGTCACACCATAAATGAGGATAGCTGAATGCAAGGTGATTTTATGCCCAATCCCAAATGGACCCCAAGCGTTTACTTCCATAATAATTAGATTCAGTGCATTCGGAAAGTATTCAGACCCCTTGACTTTTTCAACATTTTGTTACGTTACAACCTTATTCTAAAATGGATTAAATAGTTTTTTTACCTTATCAATACCACATAATGAAAAATCGAAAAGAGGTTTTTAGAAATATTTGCTAATTTATATTTAAACAAACTACGTAAACAGCACATTTTACATAATTATTCAAACCCTTTATGCAGTACTTTGTTGAAGCACCTTTGGCAGCGATTACAGCCTCAAGTCTTCTTGGGTATGATGCTACAAGCTTGGCACACCTGTATTTGGGGAGTTTCTCTCATTCCTCTCTGCAGATCCTCTCAAGCTCTGTCAGGTTGGACGGTGAGTGTTCCTGCACAGCTATTTTCAGGTCTCTCCAGAGATGTTCGATCAGGTTCAAGTCCGGGCTCTTGCTGGGCCACTCAAGGACATTCAGAGACTTGTACCGAAGCCCCTCTTGCGTTGTCTTGGTTGTGTGCTTAGGGTCGTTTTCCTGTTGGAAGGTGAACCTTCACCCCAGTCTGAGGTCCTGAGCACTCTGGAGCAGGTTTTCATCAAGGATCTCTCTGTACATTGCTCAATTCATCTTTGCCTCGATCCTGACTAGTCTCCCAGTCCCTGCCGCTGAAAAACATCTGCCACCACCATGCTTCACCGTAGGGATGATGCCAGGTTTCCTCCAGATGTGACGCTTGGCATTCATGTAAAAGAGTTCAATCTTGGTTTCATCAGACCAGAGAATCTTGTTTCTCATAGTCTGAGAGTCTTTAGGTGCCTTTTGGGAAACTCCAAGCGGGCTGTCGTGTGCCTTTTACTGAGGACTGGCTTCCGTCTGGCCACTCTACCATAAAGGCCTGATTGGTGGAGTGCTGCAGAGATGGTTGTCCTTCTGGAAGTTTCTCCCATCTCCACAGAGGAACTCTAGAGCTCTGTCTGAGTGACCATCAGGTTCTTGGTCACCTACCTTACCAAGGCCCTTCTCCCCCGATTGCTCAGTTTGGCTGGGTGGCCAGCTCTAGGAAGAGTCTTGGTGGTTCCAGACTACTTCCATTTAATAATGATGTAGGCCACTGTGTTCTTGGGGATCTTCAATGCTGCAGACATTTTTTGGTAACCCAGATCTGTGCCTCAACACAATCCTGTCTCAGAGCTTTACGGACAATTCCTTTGACTTCATGGCTTGGTTTTTGCTCTGACATGCACTGTCAACTGTGGGACCTTATATAGACAGGTGTGTGCCTTTCCAAATCATGTCCAATGAATTGAATTTACCACAGGTGGACTTCTACAACAATCCAGTTGTAGAAACATCTCAAAGATGATCAATGGAAACAGGATGCACCTGAGCTCAATTTCAGTTTAATAGCAAAGAGTCTGAATACTTATGTAGATAAGGAATTTCAGTTTTTTATTTTTAATACATTTGCAAACAACTAATCTAAAAACCTGTTTTGGGTATTGTGTGTAGATTGCTAAGATTCTTTTTGTTTTAATCCATTTTATAATAAGGCTGTAACGTACCAAAATGTGGAAAAAAGTGAAGGGGTCTGAATACTTTCCGAAGGCACGGTATATCTAACATGGTAATATCTCAAATCAAATGTTATTTTTCATATGTGCCGAATACAACAGGTGTAGACCTTACAGTGAAATGCTGACTTACAAACTCTTAACCAACAATGCTTTAAGAAGTTGAGAAGAAAAACATGTTAAGTAAAAATAGAGAAGTAAAAAATAATAATAATTTACTCATATTTAAACAGCAGCAGTAAAATAACATTAGCAATATATACAGACGGTACCAGTACAGAGTCAATGTGCGGGGGCACCGGTTAGTCGAGGTAATTGAGGTAATATGTGGACTTAAAGTGACCATGCATATATAATAAACAGAGAGTAGCAGCAGCGTAAACGAGGGGTCTGGGTAGCCCTTTGATTAGCTGTTCAGGAGTCTTATGGCTTGGGGGTAGAAGCTGTTTAGAAGCCTCTTGCGGTCCGGTACTGCTTGCTGTGCGGTAGCAGAGAGAACAGTCTATGACTCAGGTGGCTGGAATCTTTTAACATTTTCAGGGCCTTCCTCTGACACCGCAAAGTATAGAGGTCCTGGATGGCGGGAAGCTTGGCCCCAGTGATGTACTGGGCCGTACGCACTACCCTCTGTAGTGCCTTGCGGTCGGAGGCCATGCAGTTGCCATACCAGGCAGTGATGCAACCAGTCAGGATGCTCTCGATGGTGCAGCTGTAGAATCATTTGAGGATCTGAGGACCCATGCCAAATCTTTTCATTCTCCTGAGGGGGAATAGGCTTTGTCGTGCCCTCTTCACAACTGTCTTAGTGTGTTTGGACCATGATAGTTTGTTGGTGATGTGGACACCAAGGAACTTGAAGATCTCAACCTGCTCCACTACATCCCCGTCGATGAGAATGGGGACGTGCTCTGTCCTCCTTTTCCTGTAGTCCACAATCATCTCCTTTGTCTTGATCACATTGAGGGAGAGGTTGTTGTCCTGCCACCACACGGCTAGGTCTCTGACCTCCTCCCTATAGGCTGTCTTATTGTTATTGGTGATCAGGCTCTACCACTGTTGTGTCATCGGAAAACTTGATTATAGTGTTGGAGTCTTGCCTGGCCATGCAGACATGAGTGAACAGGGAGTACAGGAGGGGACTGAGCACGCACCCCTGAGGGGCCCCCGTGTTGAGGATCAGTGTGGCGGATGTGTTGTTAACTACCCTTACCATCTGGGGACGGCCGGTCAGGAAGTCCAGGATCCATTTGCTGAGGGAGGTGTTTAGTCCCAGGGTCCTTAGCTTAGTGATGAGCTTTGAGGGCACTATGGTATTGAATGCTGAGCTGTATTCAATGAATAGCATTCTCACATAGGTGTTCCTTTTGTCCAGGTGGGAAAAGGGCACTGTTGAGTGCAATAGAGGTTGCATCATCTGTGGATCTGTTTGGGTGGTATGCAAATTGGAGTGGTCTAGGTTTTCTGGGATAATGGTGTTGTGAGCCATGACCAGCCTTTCAAAGCACTTCATGGCTATAGGCATGAATGCTATAGGTCGGTAGTCATTTAGGCAGGTTACCTTCATGTTCTTGGGCACAGGGACTATGATGGTCTGGTGGAAAAAGGTTGGTATTACAGACTCAGACAGGGAGAGGTTGAACATGTTAGTGAAGACACTTGCCAGTTGGTCAGCGCATGCTCGGAGTACTCGTCCTGGTAATCCGTCTGGCCCTGTGAATGTTGACCTGTTTTAAGGTCTTACTCACATCAGCTATGGAGAACGTGATCACACAGTCGTCCCGGAACAGCTGATGCTCTCAAGCATGCTTCAGTGTTACTTGCCTCGAAGCGAGGATAGAATGAATTTAGCTTGTCTGGTGGGCTCGTGTCACTGGGCAGCTCGTGGCTTTGCTTCCCTTTGTAGTCTGTAATAGTTTGCAAGCCCTGCCACATCCGACGAGGGTCTGAGCCGGTGTAGTACGATTCAATCTTAGTCGTCTATTGATGCTTTGACTGTTTGATGGTTCGTCGGAGGGCATAGCGTGATTTCTTATAAGCTTCCGGGTTAGAGTCCTGCTCCTTGAAAGCGGCAGCTCTACCCTTTAGCTCAGTGCAGATTTTTCCTGTAATTCATGGCTTCAGGTTGGGGTATGTAAGTTCAGTCACTGTGGGGACCACGTCATCAATGCACTTATTGATGAAGCCAATGACAGATGTGGTGTACTCCTCAATGCCATTGGAAGAATCCCAGAACATATTCCAGTCTGTGCTAGCAAAACAGTCCTGTAGCTTAGCATCTGCTTCATCTGACCACTTTCTTATTGACCGAGTCACATGTGCTTCCTGCTTTTGTTTTGGTTTGTAAGCAGGAATCAGGAGGATAGAATTATAGTCAGATTTGCCAAATGGAAGGCCAGGGAGGGCGAGGGAGCGCTCTGTACGCGTCTCTGTGTGTGGATTAAAGGTGGTCTAGAGTTTTTTCCCCTCTGGTTGCACATTTAACATGCGACCTCAAGGGTAAGGGTGGTCCTCGGGAATCAGGATTGTTGGTGCATTTCTTATGCTCAACATAACATGTAAGCAAGAGCCATTTGTGTGGCATAATGGCAGTACTAGTTTATAGGCATTTAAGGAGTAATGTTCACTACAGATTTGATCGCTAAGTACACTAAAGGTTTTTCTTTATTTTTACTATTTTCTACATAGTAGAGAATAGTGAAGACATCAAAACTATGTAATAACACATATGGAATCATGTAGTAACCAAAAACGTGTTAAACATATCAAAATATATTTTATATTTGAGATTCTTCAAATAGCCACCCTTTGCCTTGATGACAGCTTTGCACACTCTTGGCATTCTCTCAACCAGCTTCATGAGGGATTCACCTGGAATGCATTTCAATAAACAGGTGTGCCTTGTTAGAAATGTCTTTCCTTCTTAATGCGTTTGAGCCAATCAGTTGTGTTGTGACAAGGTAGGGGTGGTATGCAGAAGATAGCCCTATTTGGTAAAATAGCAAGTCCATATTATGGCAAGAACAGCTCAAATAAGCAAAGAGAAACAACAGTCCATGAAAGTTTCTTCAAGTGCAATCACATTAACAATCATGCGCTATGATGAAACTGTCTCTCATGAGGACCGCCACAGGAAAGGAGAGTTACCAGAGTTACCTCTACTGCAGAGCATAAGTTCATTAGAGTTACCAGCCTCAGAAATTGCGGCCCAAATAAATGATTCACAGAGTTCAAGTAAGAGACACATCTCAACATCAACTGTTCAGAGGAGACTGCGTGAATCAGGCCTTCATGGTCTAATTGCAGCAAAGAAACCGTTACTAAAGGACACCAATAAGAAGAAGAGACTTGCTTGGACCAAGAAACACGAGCAATGGACATTAGACCGGTGGAAATCTGTCCAAATTGGTTTTTGGTTCCAACCGCTGTGTCTTTGTGAGACGCAGAGTAGGTCAACGGATGATCTCTGCATGTGTGGTTCCCACCGTGAAGGATGGAGGAGGAGGTGTGATGGTGCTTTTCTGGTGATACTGTCTGTGATTTATTTAGAATTTAAGGCACACTTCACCAGCATGGCTACCACAGCATTCTGCCGCGATACGCCCTCCCATCTGGTTTGCACTCAGTGGGACTATCATTTGTTTTTCAACAGGACAATGACCCAACACACCTCCAGGCTGTGTAAGGGCTATTTGACCAAGAAGGAGAGTGATGGAGTGCTGCATCAGATGATCTGGCCTCCACAATCACCCGACCTCAACCCAATTGAGATGGTTTGGGATGAGTTGGACCGCAGAGTGAAGGAAAAGCAGCCAACAAGTGTTCATCATATGTGGGAACACCTTCAAGACTGTTGGAAAAGCATTCCAGGTGAAGCTGGTTGAGAGAATGTCAAGAGTATGCAATGCTGTCATCACTTCGACTATGTAGAAAATAGTAAAAATAAAGAAAAACCCTTGAATGAGTTGGTGTCTCCAAACTTTTGACTGGTACTGTATATAAATTACATCAAATTGCCTAGTACACACCAAAACTTTTCAAATGTTCAAATAAAAAGGGTATTGCACAGAAAAATGTGGACAGTCGGTTGCATCACAAATTCAGAACCGCTGGACAGCAACATAATAAACTAAAGCACTGATCATTGGGAACGAGATCAGAATGACTGCTAAGGCTTGATCCATAATTAAATAATAGGTAGCCTTGCCTACAATACTTAAACAATCCATATGTTCCAATCAATAGGCCTGATTAACCTGCCACCAATAACGCACCCACATCCTGAGTCTCTGGTGCCGACACATTTGGAAATCAAAAGAAGGTTTAGTATTTAGTTTAAAAGTTCTGACAATGGGCTCTGTCGCAGCTGGCCCTGACCGTGAGACCCATGGGGCGGCGCACAATTGGCCCAGCGTCGTCCGGGTTAGGGGAGGGTTTGGCCGGCAGGGATGTCCCATCGCGCTCTAGCGACTCCTGTGGTGGGCCGGGCGCAATGCACGCTGACACGGTCTCCATGTGTACAGTGTTTGCTCCAACACATTGGTGTGGCTGGCTTCCAGGTTAAGCGGGCATTGTGTCAAGAAGCAGTGCGACTTGGCTGGGTTGTGTTTCGGAGGACACACGGCTCTCGACCTTCGCCTCTCCCAAGTTCGTATGGGAGTCGCAGCGATGAGACAAGACTGTAACAACCAATTGGATACCACGAAAAGGGGGTAAAAAATAAATAAATACAAAAAAGCTTCGACTAGAACAATAAACATTTTTCAATGAGAAAACAGAAATCCAATTAGGGTAAAAACATTTTTTTAAAGACTTCTGTTTTAAAGATGTAGCTTACGATGCAATACTCTTGATCATTCTAAGGAGAACAAAAACGACTTACCCTACTTTTGAACGGCACCACAGAAGCTTCGCTATTCGGAATCTTCCCAATTAAGTAGCCTAGTTTTGTAGTTTGGCTACTTAAAGAGAATTAGGGCCTATCACTCGCAACCCACCTTTTCCAATGCGTTATGGAAAAGTGTGCATCGAATTCTACTAGATGAAGAGACGAAATAAGTATAACATCCTGGCATTTAAACCATACTCGATTATTGAAAATTCACATACTATTAAACATAATATTTTCGCATGCGTAATGCACGATTGCGTTGTTTCCCACTATTCGTTGATTTCAGTAGCCCCTCCCCATTTCAGGTGTTGTCTAAGCCGAAATTAGTACGACATCCGGGTAAGTATACTCAATTTCAGAAATGTTGCATACTATTAAACACATTCTTTTCAGCCTACTATTTAAGATGCAAGTATGGGTATTCGGATACTGCCAACGTTCCCTCAACTGTTACACACTGTTCCCTCAACTGTTGCACGAACCCACACCATAAATGTAATTAACAAGAAACTGTCATACTCAGACAAGCATCAAAAGTTCACTGTGCACTGCACATAACATTGATGTCCTTTACAAGAGTACCTTCTGATACTACATGCTCAACACAGGTATCATGGCTCAAGGTTTGAGAGGAAAAACATCTATTCAAATCCATACAGTCACACCTTAGTCATGAAAACCCCATTTACAATTAAACATTTTCATGGTCCAGTTATTTGAACCCTGTTGTGGTTTGAGTTGCTCAGATAAAACAAATGCCCCGTTTATCCAGTGTGGGGAGGAAGTATGTAACATAGATCGGGAGACTAAGTTGGACTGCAAAGAGATAAGTAGCCTACCCCAGTCGTATAAACACACTGAAGCACTTTGTTGCTTGACAGTATGCGTGGTGCTTGTATACCTTTTAAGTGCAATGTAAATGTGTGTGTGCATGTGTGTTTGTGCGGTTGTGTGCCCTCTCTTTCACCTGCTGTCCTTATAAGCGATTAATACCAGCTTCTCTGAACTGCCCTGGGGGCAGAGCGAGGCCAAATAGTTAAGTCAACATGCAACGTCACTGTTATGTTGGCTCATCCTCTTGCCTCTGACAATAGTGTCTGACTTGCTCCAAGACTGACACACCCTTTACCTTTAACCTGGACTTGAGCCCTTAACCCTTTGCTTGAGGTAGAAGTTGCCCTTAAAATTGACCTCGGATCAGATTACCCTACCCCCGATCCTAAATGGGAAGAGAAAAATACTATCAGCCTCCCGCACAAGCCAATGTGCGGGAAGTTGGTGTGCTCTCTACTGTGGCTGTTGATGTAAAGAATTGATCGAGAACTATGCTGCTATATACTGTAGACTGCTTCAAATTATAATAAAAGGCCATATTAATTATTATAACCGTAATTGCTCCATTTGTACTTCGTTAAGGTAGTGGTGGAAATAGTTTGATCGATGGTGTGAACATTTGTAAAGATAGGCTAAAGATATTTCATAGCCAGATACAGTATAGCCTGTATTTTGATACTGATCGGGAAGTAAGAGTACTATGTAGTGTACAGTGTACCAGTCGCAAACATTCAGCATTGTTCAACATTCAACATTGTGTCCTACAATGTCACAGTGAACTCTGAATGCACCCCAGTTGTATGTAGTAGAAGTGTACGCTGCCTGCTGGAGTAGGATTTGAGGCCCTGGTTCCTTTCTCTTGCACTTTCTTTCTCCTTCGCTCTGTTTGAAGTGCTTCGGTAGGGAAGGGGAGGCATTGTGTGTGTGCATGTGTGTGTGAGCACAGATGGCAGCTGCTCTGCCTCAGTGTGGTAATTACTGTGTGTGTGGCGTGTTACTTAACTCTCAGTGCTGCAGTCTGCTGGGCTTCTACTGTTGTTGTCGTAGACCCCTCAAAAAGGAACTGCTCTTAAAGGGCCAATCTGGGACTTGGGAATTGCCAAGAGCTGACAAGAGTTTACACTGAACTGAAGAGGCTAGATTGACCAGGCCTAGATTTCAGCTTTTTGTAAATGTCATCCCTCTTCCAAATTCCAATTTGAGAGTAAGGAATTTTCCAGGATATAAAGACATTTGGCCAAGTTTGGGCATTAGCATGATGTGCACGTTATACGCGAAACAGAGTTGCCCCAATCTCGACCTTTTGCACAATTTCTCTAACACATTTGTCTTTAGATAAAATGATGTTAGTTGAGAATTATGTCAGTGGGCCACCCTGTTGCTTAGTGATGCAGTTGCGCTAGCTGTAGACATGTGAGGCAAGTGGAATGGTGATTTGGTAAAGATACTGCTTCCTAGTTGCTTCATATTTGCAATGATATGAACCTGGGTATTACGCTACTTGTTGACCTAACCTAGCAAAGCCCCAAAGAGTGTATTGTACTGATGCTAACTGTATGCTATCTCATGTAGGAAGTTGAGGGACAAGCCATACGTTGCCCAATTAAATAGTTATCCTTTAACCCTTTCCCGTCTAGATTTCCTACCATGGCAGTGGCGAGGGAGCGGAGAGCGACGATTCCGAGGGGGAGAACCAGGAGCTTGCACAGATTGACAGAGGTATGTGGCCCGCCTGCTCAAACCAACCCAAGTCTTCTATGCTCTTCGATTTTACATGGATGTGTACAAGATGGTCATAAAGAAACTTTCAGTTTACACAGTATAGAAATAGACAAGCTTGTCGCTATCTCTGCCTCTTCACCTTTGACATGTGCTCTTGGTCACCCCCCTCAGAGAGGCGGCGGAACTGCGGCCTCACCCCTCTGGCCACCAGCCAGCAGCACAATCAGGGTCCCCTATCTCCGGCACGCCTCCATCACCTACGCCTCCTTCTAGACCCGACTCTGGACCGTCACTCGTCTGAAGAAGAGCTGGAGCGAATCAGCCACGGCGTTGGAGACGGCAGGAAGTGGACGCTGCACCATCGCCACGGTGACCACCACAGCAGTGCCTCCAGCGACGAGGAGGTGTGGGACCTGTGTGGCTGCGGCCCGGTTGCAGCATCCTTGGAGCCTGGGACTTGCCTGGCCGCTTCCACCAGCCCGGTGCACTTTAGCTCTAGCCCACCTCGCAGCCTCAAGCCACCGCCTCCAATTAAGCTCCAGTTCCAGGGGGTGCAGCCTGCTGCCAAGCCTATCATCTTGACCCACTTCGACCAGTCGGCGGCTCCCTATAGGAAACACAGGCACAGCTACGGGGGAGAGCTGGGGAGGCCAAGTCTGGACCTGGAGAAAATGCAACAGGTTAGTGCCATTACGTTGCGTCTACTGTTCTTGAATAGTGACCGTTAGCATAGCATTGTTCATCCTCCAATCAGCTTACCGTGTTGTGGTTTGGGTAGCATCTCACAAGTATTTGGCAATCATAGAATCACATAGCTGGGTCATTCTACGAATAGAGTGCTTTTTGGGAGGTGTAATTTTGTCCAAAATTACAATTTATTTCACCAAATAATTATATTCTGACATGTTCAGAAATGAAAATAAATAAAAAAAGTGACACGGTTTATCGTAACAGGGATGATGACATCTTAAATCAGCCATTAACGTTACTCCCCTTGTGACAGGGGTAATGGAAGCTTGTTGTGTCCAACACTGAGGGGAAATTGAATGCAAGCTTCACAACAGTATTTTAACTTAAAACATTTCTAGCCTATCTGTCTATGGGTAACAGCCAGGGTTTTCCACTAGAAAACTCAAGAAAATGACCAAAAAGAGTAGAACCAGCTCACCTACTTTTACACTATGATTTGAGTATTAGATGTTCAATGTTTCTTTCAAATGTATTTTTACCATATTAGTTTTACGATATTAAAACGAGTTCAATTCACGTTACAGGGTTGACATTAAACCTAAGGGGCAAATGTGAACGAATCACCAATTACATTATATAAGTAAAAATATTCTGTATTTACTTTCCCAAAGCAACAAAAATAACTAGGGTTTTACAAATTCTGAAAACTGGGAAAATCTTTGGGGTTAAGTAGGTTAAAATGATGTGAGAAAACAAATCATGTATTTTATTTAAAAGCACTGTCAAGGCAGCAGCTACTCTTCCCGGGGTCCAGCAAAATGAAGACAGTTTTACAATTATGCCGTTTGATTATTTTTATATGCTAGTTTTCAATGCTAATTGAGGCCTAGGTCTCTAGAAATGAGCAATAATAGCTAATAGCTCTTTTTGACTACCAATATGTAAGGAATGAAAGCTATTTTGGATTGCCGTCTGCTCCCTGTAGCCTACATCCTATCTTACAGAACAAACTGGAAATGATCATATTTGTATGGACAAACCCTTTAAGCATCACCAAATGTTTGAAACAGGAGGAATTATTTATTTTTGTTGGCAGATAATGCCATATTCCAACTCTTGTTTGGGTGTGGACAGAGCTCTAAAGTGCGACCAATTTGGTCACATATGCAATAAAATATTTAGCTGTGCGACCAGGATTTTTATTTTGGGAGCACTGTGCGACTATGAAAAACGTCTCCCAGATAATAATTGTCATAATGAAAAGGCTTTGCTGTACTGTTGTTTCCTAGTGCCGTAGAGAAACAAGCGAATGAGGATTCGTTAGCTTCATGGATGCACTATTTCTACAGCGAAAACAACTTGCTTGTAGGTCAAAAGGTCAACCAGGTCAAAAGATCTGACCATATTACCGGTGCAACATTTGTATCTTCCCAAAGCGGATCACCGGGACCACATTTTACATTCCTGAACCATTTCATGGGCCGTTCTAAAACCATTCAGTCAATTTGCCTCATTGGCTAGCAAGCTAACAACCTGGTTCCTTTACCAGTATATTCAAACCTTTGGGGGAACAGAAAGAAATGTCAAGGGACAGCTTCTTCAGGAGATCAATGATCATAGCAATGAATGAATGACTGATCTATTGCATGTCTTCATCACAAACGAACCTGACGTTTTTAAAGAGACCGTTTTCAGTGCAACGCATCGCAATATGAAAATAGTGCTTTTACACAGTGTACAACATGAACAATGTCTACACTGTATTTCTGATCAATTTGATGTTATTTTAATGGACAAAAAATTTGCTTTTCTTTCAAAAACAAGGAAATTTCTAAGTGACCCCAAATTTTTGAACGGTAGTGTATATTGCTCAGATTGTATGAAGTACACTGTGGAACTAGGCCATACTGTAGGGTAGCCTTGTACCACCTGCCAGTTAGACTATGATTCATTACATTGAGCTTGGGATTAGTTTAAGGGGCACAATAGCATTCCCCTTGTGCGCACACACACAGACACACACACTCACTCCATGGCTGGGCGCTTGCCACCTCGGTGGTCCGGAGAGATGGAGAGGGTGGCACGGACGGCAGATGTCTGCCCTCGCACGGACGGCAGATGTCTGCCCTCGCAGAAGGAGTGAATGAAATAAACGGAAAATGCAGACTAATGAGTCACAGAGAAGCTGGTCCAGTGATGGTTAAAATCCAATAGCCACATTGGCCGAGGCTAGGATATTGGAAGTGTGTGTATGCGCCTGTGTGTAGGGTAGGGTTTGAGAGGTCCATATGTCCGTGGGTGTTTTTGGAAAAAGGGAACAGATGAGAGACAGCGGGCAGCAGTGAGAAGGACTAGGGTGTGTGCATATTTGTGTGTGTGTGTGTGTGTCTGCATCTTTGTGTGTGTGTGTGTGTGTGTGTGTGTCTGCATCTTTATGTGTGTATGTGAGCTCGGACAAGTGGAATGGGAGGTATTGGAGGGAATACAATAGAGCTGCCAGACAGTACTCTCCCATTAACCCTTTAGCTGGGCAACTCCAAGTCTGTGTCCCTGGCCAAAAGTTGTGCACTATGGGCCTGTGAATAGAGTGCCATTTGGGATGCAGAGTTAGTCTCCAAATTACCCATCTGAACAACTTTCTAGACTTCTTACCTCCTCCCTATCAAACGTTCTCAACCTCTGTTTTCTCTTTCATGTCACAACAGTCTAAAAAGTAATTTCCTGCCTCTCAACCTTTCTCTTTGTTTTCTTTCACACAAACAACTCTATTTACAGTTGACCACACATTTAAATTAACAGTTCTCATCATGCTTGGATAACCGTTGATAACAGGCTGCTTATAGCCGTAAAAGGAACATTTTCGACTAACCTTTACATCGCGATACTTTCTTTGTTCTCAACTTGGAAGACAGTGGTGTCTTCTAAACTTCCATCGCTAGTTGCAGGTAGAACATAACATTTAAAAAAGAAAATTGCACCATTTTTGCTACATTAAATAATCCGACAATGTGTCCACCTGCAACTAGCGATATAAGTTTATAAATAAGCCAAACATGTAACGATCGTCTACTTCGTCCTCCTCCTCAGACGAGGAGAGGCGAGAAGGATCAGAGGACCAATATGCAGCGTGGTAGTTTGACATAATGAATTTATTAAACAAGACGAAAAACGAACTACACTTGATAATTAACAAAATAACAAAACGACGTAGACAGACCTGGACATGAGAACTTACATAAAACGAAGAACGCACGAACAGGTACAGACTACAAACAAACCGAAACAGTCCAGTGTGGCGCGACAAACACAGACACAGGACACAACCACCCACAACAAACAATGTGAAACAACCTACCTTAATATGGTTCTCAATCAGAGGAAACGTAAACCACCTGCCTCTAATTGAGAACCATATCAGGTAACCCATTAACCAACATAGATACACATAACCTAGAATGCCCACCCTAACTCACGCCCTGACCGACTAAACACATACAAAACAACAGAAAACAGGTCAGGAACGTGACATAACCCCCCCCTCAAGGTGCGAACTCCGGACGCACCAGCATAAAGTCTAGGGGAGGGTCTGGGTGGGCATCTGTCCACGGTGGCGGCTCAGGCTCTGGGCGTGGTCCCCACCCCACCATAGTCAATTCCCACTTTTGTAGCCCCCTCCCAATGACCACCCTCCAAATACACCCACCTAAAATAAGAGGCATCAGCGGGACAAGGGGCAGCACCAGGACAAGGGGCAGCACCGGGACAAGGGGCAGCACCGGGACAAGGGGCGGCACCGGGATAAGGGGCAGCACCGGGATAAGGGGCAGCACCGGGACAAGGGGCAGCACCGGGATAAGGGGCAGCTCCGGACTGAGGGACGGCCGCTCCGGATTGAAGGACGGCAGCTCCGGACTGAAGGACGGCAGCTCCGGACTGAAGGACGGCAGCTCCGGACTGAGGGGCAGCTCCGGACTGAGGGGCAGCTCCGGACTGGCTGACGGCTCTGGCTGCTCATGGCTCGCTGACGGCTCTGGCTGCTCATGGCTCTGGCAGATCCTGGCTGACTGGCGGCTCTGGCAGATCCTGGCTGACTGGCGGCTCTGGCAGATCCTGGCTGACTGGCGGCTCTGGCAGATCCTGGCTGACTGGCGGCTCTGGCAGATCCTGGCTGACTGGCGGCTCTGGCAGATCCTGGCTGACTGGCGGCTCTGGCAGATCCTGTCTGGTTGGCGGCTCTGGCAGATCCTGTCTGGTTGGCGGCTCTGGCAGATCCTGTCTGGTTGGTGGCTCTGGCAGATACTGTCTGGTTGGCGGCTCAGGCAGATACTGTCTGGTTGGCGGCTCTGGCAGATCCTGTCTGGTTGGCGGCTCTGGCAGATCCTGACTGACGAATGGCTCTAGCGGCTCCTGACTGACGAACGGCTCTAACGGCTCGGGACAGACGGGCGGCTCTAATGGCTCGGGACAGACGGATGGCTCAGACGGCGCTGGACAGACGGATGGCTCAGATGGCGCTGTGCAGACGGATGGCTCAGATGGCGCTGGGTAGACGGATGGGTCAGATGGCACTGGGTAGACGGATGGCTCAGATGGCACTGGGCAGACGGATGGCTCAGATGGCGCTTGGCAGACGGGCAGCTCTGGCCGGATGAGGCGCACTGTAGGCCTGGTGCGTGGTGCCGGAACTGGAGGCACCGGGCTAAGGACACGCACCTCAGGGCAAGTGCGGGGAGAAGGAACAGGGCACACTGAACTCTCGAAGCGCACTATAGGCCTGGTGCATGGTGCCGGAACTGGTGGTACCAGACTGGAGACACGCACCTCAGGGCAAGTGCGGGGAGAAGGAACAGTGCGTACAGGGCTCTGGAGACGCACAGGAGGCTTGGTGCGTGGTGCCGGAACTGGTGGTACTGGGCTGGAGACACGCACCATAGGCCTAGTGCGTGGAGGAGGAACATGGCTCTGGAGACGCACTGGAAGCCTGGTGCGTGGTGTAGGCACTGGTGGTACTGGACTGGGGCGGGAGGGTGGCGCCGGATATACCGGACCGTGCAGGCGTACTGGCTCCCTTGAGCACTGAGCCTGCCCAACCTTACCTGGTTGTATGCTCCCCGTCGCCCGACCAGTGCGGGGAGGTGGAATAACCCGCACCGGGCTATGTAGGCGAACCGGGGACACCATGCGTAAGGCTGGTGCCATGTATGCCGGCCCGAGGAGACACACTGGAGACCAGACGCGTTGAGCCGGCTTCATGGCACCTGGCTCAATGCCCAATCTAGCCCTGCCAGTGCGGGGAGGTGGAATAACCCGCACCGGGCTATGAACACGTACAGGAGACACCGTGCGCTCTACTGCGTAACACGGTGTCTGCCCGTACTCCCGCTCTCCACGGTAAGCATGGGAAGTGGGCGCAGGTCTCCTACCTGCCCTCGCCACACTACCCTTTAGCCCCCCCCCCCCCAATAAATGTTTGGGGTTTCTTCACGGGCTTCCAGCCACGTCTCCGTGCTGCCTCCTCATACCACCGATCTTAGGCTCTCGCTGCCTCCACCTCCTCACGAGCGCGGCGATATTCCCCAATGTGAGCCCAGTGTCCTTTTTCCTCCATTATTTCCTCCCATGTCCAGGATTCCTGTGTAGTGGGCCACTGCTCGTACTCACGCTGCTTGGTCCGGGTTTGGTGGGTGGTTCTGTAACGATCGTCTACTTCGTCCTCCTCCTCAGACGAGGAGAGGCGAGAAGGATCAGAGGACCAATATGCAGCGTGGTAGTTTGACATAATGAATTTATTAAACAAGACGAAAAACGAACTACACTTGATAATTAACAAAATAACAAAACGACGTAGACAGACCTGGACATGAGAACTTACATAAAACGAAGAACGCACGAACAGGTACAGACTACAAACAAACCGAAACAGTCCCGTGTGGCGCGACAAACACAGACACAGGAGACAACCACCCACAACAAACAATGTGAAACAACCTACCTTAATATGGTTCTCAATCAGAGGAAACGTAAACCACCTGCCTCTAATTGAGAACCATATCAGGTAACCCATTAACCAACATAGATACACATAACCTAGAATGCCCACCCTAACTCACGCCCTGACCGACTAAACACATACAAAACAACAGAAAACAGGTCAGGAACGTGACAAAACACCTCAACAATTACTAGTAGTAGCACCTTCGCAATAGATTGGAAGGAAAAACAAGTTCAAAGATTATTTTATTTATTTATTTCACCTTTATTTAACCAGGTAGGCAAGATGAGAACAAGTTCTCGTTTACAACTGCGACCTGGCCAAGATAAAGCAATGTACAGTCAATAACACAATAGAAAAATCTATACATATGGTGTGCAAATGTAGTAAGATTAGGGAGGTAAGGCAATAAATAGGCCATAGTGGCGAAATAATTACAATTTAGCATTATAACTGGAGTGATAGATGTGCAGATGATGATGTGCAAGTAGAGATACTGGGGTGCAAAAGAGCAAAAATAAATAAGAATATGGGGATGAGGTAGTTGGGTGGGCTATTTACAGATGGGCTGTGTACAGGTGCAGTGATCGGTAAGCTGCTCTGACAGCTGAAGGTTAAAGTTAATTTTTTTATTTTTATTTTTTATTTCACCTTTATTTAACCAGGTAGGCTCGTTCTCACTTGCAACTGCGACCTGGCCAAGATAAAGCATAGCAATTTGACACATACAACACAGAGTTACACATGGAATAAATAAAACATACAGTCAATAATACAGTAGAAAAATAAGTCTATATACAATGTGAGCAAATGAGGTGAGATAAGGGAAGTAAAGGCAAAAAAAGGCCATGGTGACGAGGTAAATACAATATAGCAAGTAAAACAATGAGGGAGTAAAACAATTAATGAGGGAGTTATGCCTCCAGCTTCAGTAATTTTTGCAATTCGTTCCAGTCATTGGCAGCAGAGAACTGGAAGGAAAAGCAGCCAAACGAGGAGTTGGCTTTGACCAGTGAAATATACCTGCTGGAGCGCGTGCTAAGGGTGTGTGTTGCTATGGTGACCAGTGAGCTGAGATAATTGTTTTTTTATTTTTTATTTAACTAGACAAGTCAGTTACCTTCTTATGGCTGCAGGGGCAGTATTGAGTAGCTTGGGTGAAAGGTGCACAGAGGTGCCCAGAGTAAACGGCCTGCTCCTCAGTCATAGTTGCTAATATATGCATATTATTATTAGTATTGGATAGAAAACACTCTGAAGTTTCTAAAACTGTTTGAATTATGTCTGTGAGTATAACAGAACTCATATGGCGGCCAAAAACCTGAGAAGTTCCACTTCCTGTTTGGATTTTTTCTGAGGTTGGTAGATTTTCAACCAAGTTCCCATTGAAATTACAGCGAGATATGGATGAGTTTTCACTTCCTACGGCTTCCACTAGATGTCAACAGTCAATAGACCTTTGTCTGATGACTCTAATGTGAAGGGGGGCCGAAGGAGACAGGAATGATTCACCACTGCCATGAGGTGACCACGCATTGAACACGCGCGTTCACGTGAGAGGCAGCTCCGTTCCATCGCTCAACTGAAGTCAATGTAATTCTCCGGTTGGAACGTTATTCAAGATGTATGTTAACAACATTCTAAAGATTGATTCAATACATCGTTTGACATGTTTCTACTGACTGTTACGGAACTTTTGGACATTTCGTCACATTATAGTGGACGCGCTTTGTGACTTTGGAATTGTTTACCAAACGCGCTAACCAAAGTAGCTAATTGGACATAAATAACATACATTATCGAACAAATCAAGCATTTATTGTGGACCTGGGATTCCTAGGACTGCATTCTGATGAAGTTCATCAAAGGTAAGGAAACATTTATCATGTATTTTCTGGTTTCTGTTGACTCCAACATGGCGGCTAATTTTACTATTGTTCTGAGCTCCGTCTCAGATTATTGCATGGTTTGCTTTTTCCGTAAAGTTTTTTTGAAATCTGACACAGCGGTTGCATTAAGGAGAGGTATATCTATAATTCCATGTTTATAACTTGTATTATCATCTACATTTTATCGATGGCGGTTATGATATCGTTTAGGACCTTGAGCGTGGCTGAGGTGCACCCGTGACCAGCTCGGAAACCACATTGCATGGTGGAGAAGGTACGGTGGGATTCGAAATGGTCGGTGATCGCAATATGAAAATAGTGCTTTTACACAGTGTACAACATGAACAATGTCTACACTGTATTTCTGATCAATTTGATGTTATTTTAATGGACAAAAAAATTGCTTTTCTTTCAAAAACAAGGAAATTTCTAAGTGACCCCAAATTTTTGAACGGTAGTGTATATTGCTCAGATTGTATGAAGTACACTGTGGAACTAGGCCATACTGTAGGGTAGCCTTGTACCACCTGCCAGTTAGACTATGATTCATTACATTGAGCTTGGGATTAGTTTAAGGGGCACAATAGCATTCCCCTTGTGCGCACACACACAGACACACACACTCACTCCATGGCTGGGCGCTTGCCACCTCGGTGGTCCGGAGAGATGGAGAGGGTGGCACGGACGGCAGATGTCTGCCCTCGCACGGACGGCAGATGTCTGCCCTCGCAGAAGGAGTGAATGAAATAAACGGAAAATGCAGACTAATGAGTCACAGAGAAGCTGGTCCAGTGATGGTTAAAATCCAATAGCCACATTGGCCGAGGCTAGGATATTGGAAGTGTGTGTATGCGCCTGTGTGTAGGGTAGGGTTTGAGAGGTCCATATGTCCGTGGGTGTTTTTGGAAAAAGGGAACAGATGAGAGACAGCGGGCAGCAGTGAGAAGGACTAGGGTGTGTGCATATTTGTGTGTGTGTGTGTGTGTCTGCATCTTTGTGTGTGTGTGTGTGTGTGTGTGTGTCTGCATCTTTATGTGTGTATGTGAGCTCGGACAAGTGGAATGGGAGGTATTGGAGGGAATACAATAGAGCTGCCAGACAGTACTCTCCCATTAACCCTTTAGCTGGGCAACTCCAAGTCTGTGTCCCTGGCCAAAAGTTGTGCACTATGGGCCTGTGAATAGAGTGCCATTTGGGATGCAGAGTTAGTCTCCAAATTACCCATCTGAACAACTTTCTAGACTTCTTACCTCCTCCCTATCAAACGTTCTCAACCTCTGTTTTCTCTTTCATGTCACAACAGTCTAAAAAGTAATTTCCTGCCTCTCAACCTTTCTCTTTGTTTTCTTTCACACAAACAACTCTATTTACAGTTGACCACACATTTAAATTAACAGTTCTCATCATGCTTGGATAACCGTTGATAACAGGCTGCTTATAGCCGTAAAAGGAACATTTTCGACTAACCTTTACATCGCGATACTTTCTTTGTTCTCAACTTGGAAGACAGTGGTGTCTTCTAAACTTCCATCGCTAGTTGCAGGTAGAACATAACATTTAAAAAAGAAAATTGCACCATTTTTGCTACATTAAATAATCCGACAATGTGTCCACCTGCAACTAGCGATATAAGTTTATAAATAAGCCAAACATGTAACGATCGTCTACTTCGTCCTCCTCCTCAGACGAGGAGAGGCGAGAAGGATCAGAGGACCAATATGCAGCGTGGTAGTTTGACATAATGAATTTATTAAACAAGACGAAAAACGAACTACACTTGATAATTAACAAAATAACAAAACGACGTAGACAGACCTGGACATGAGAACTTACATAAAACGAAGAACGCACGAACAGGTACAGACTACAAACAAACCGAAACAGTCCAGTGTGGCGCGACAAACACAGACACAGGACACAACCACCCACAACAAACAATGTGAAACAACCTACCTTAATATGGTTCTCAATCAGAGGAAACGTAAACCACCTGCCTCTAATTGAGAACCATATCAGGTAACCCATTAACCAACATAGATACACATAACCTAGAATGCCCACCCTAACTCACGCCCTGACCGACTAAACACATACAAAACAACAGAAAACAGGTCAGGAACGTGACATAACCCCCCCCTCAAGGTGCGAACTCCGGACGCACCAGCATAAAGTCTAGGGGAGGGTCTGGGTGGGCATCTGTCCACGGTGGCGGCTCAGGCTCTGGGCGTGGTCCCCACCCCACCATAGTCAATTCCCACTTTTGTAGCCCCCTCCCAATGACCACCCTCCAAATACACCCACCTAAAATAAGAGGCATCAGCGGGACAAGGGGCAGCACCAGGACAAGGGGCAGCACCGGGACAAGGGGCAGCACCGGGACAAGGGGCGGCACCGGGATAAGGGGCAGCACCGGGATAAGGGGCAGCACCGGGACAAGGGGCAGCACCGGGATAAGGGGCAGCACCGGGATAAGGGGCAGCTCCGGACTGAGGGACGGCCGCTCCGGATTGAAGGACGGCAGCTCCGGACTGAAGGACGGCAGCTCCGGACTGAAGGACGGCAGCTCCGGACTGAGGGGCAGCTCCGGACTGAGGGGCAGCTCCGGACTGGCTGACGGCTCTGGCTGCTCATGGCTCGCTGACGGCTCTGGCTGCTCATGGCTCTGGCAGATCCTGGCTGACTGGCGGCTCTGGCAGATCCTGGCTGACTGGCGGCTCTGGCAGATCCTGGCTGACTGGCGGCTCTGGCAGATCCTGGCTGACTGGCGGCTCTGGCAGATCCTGGCTGACTGGCGGCTCTGGCAGATCCTGGCTGACTGGCGGCTCTGGCAGATCCTGTCTGGTTGGCGGCTCTGGCAGATCCTGTCTGGTTGGCGGCTCTGGCAGATCCTGTCTGGTTGGTGGCTCTGGCAGATACTGTCTGGTTGGCGGCTCAGGCAGATACTGTCTGGTTGGCGGCTCTGGCAGATCCTGTCTGGTTGGCGGCTCTGGCAGATCCTGACTGACGAATGGCTCTAGCGGCTCCTGACTGACGAACGGCTCTAACGGCTCGGGACAGACGGGCGGCTCTAATGGCTCGGGACAGACGGATGGCTCAGACGGCGCTGGACAGACGGATGGCTCAGATGGCGCTGTGCAGACGGATGGCTCAGATGGCGCTGGGTAGACGGATGGGTCAGATGGCACTGGGTAGACGGATGGCTCAGATGGCACTGGGCAGACGGATGGCTCAGATGGCGCTTGGCAGACGGGCAGCTCTGGCCGGATGAGGCGCACTGTAGGCCTGGTGCGTGGTGCCGGAACTGGAGGCACCGGGCTAAGGACACGCACCTCAGGGCAAGTGCGGGGAGAAGGAACAGGGCACACTGAACTCTCGAAGCGCACTATAGGCCTGGTGCATGGTGCCGGAACTGGTGGTACCAGACTGGAGACACGCACCTCAGGGCAAGTGCGGGGAGAAGGAACAGTGCGTACAGGGCTCTGGAGACGCACAGGAGGCTTGGTGCGTGGTGCCGGAACTGGTGGTACTGGGCTGGAGACACGCACCATAGGCCTAGTGCGTGGAGGAGGAACATGGCTCTGGAGACGCACAGGAGGCTTGGTGCGTGGTGCCGGAACTGGTGGTACTGGGCTGGAGACACGCACCATAGGCCTAGTGCGTGGAGGAGGAACATGGCTCTGGAGACGCACTGGAAGCCTGGTGCGTGGTGTAGGCACTGGTGGTACTGGACTGGGGCGGGAGGGTGGCGCCGGATATACCGGACCGTGCAGGCGTACTGGCTCCCTTGAGCACTGAGCCTGCCCAACCTTACCTGGTTGTATGCTCCCCGTCGCCCGACCAGTGCGGGGAGGTGGAATAACCCGCACCGGGCTATGTAGGCGAACCGGGGACACCATGCGTAAGGCTGGTGCCATGTATGCCGGCCCGAGGAGACACACTGGAGACCAGACGCGTTGAGCCGGCTTCATGGCACCTGGCTCAATGCCCAATCTAGCCCTGCCAGTGCGGGGAGGTGGAATAACCCGCACCGGGCTATGAACACGTACAGGAGACACCGTGCGCTCTACTGCGTAACACGGTGTCTGCCCGTACTCCCGCTCTCCACGGTAAGCATGGGAAGGGGGCGCAGGTCTCCTACCTGCCCTCGCCACACTACCCTTTAGCCCCCCCCCCCCCCCCAATAAATGTTTGGGGTTTCTTCACGGGCTTCCAGCCACGTCTCCGTGCTGCCTCCTCATACCACCGATCTTAGGCTCTCGCTGCCTCCACCTCCTCACGAGCGCGGCGATATTCCCCAATGTGAGCCCAGTGTCCTTTTTCCTCCATTATTTCCTCCCATGTCCAGGATTCCTGTGTAGTGGGCCACTGCTCGTACTCACGCTGCTTGGTCCGGGTTTGGTGGGTGGTTCTGTAACGATCGTCTACTTCGTCCTCCTCCTCAGACGAGGAGAGGCGAGAAGGATCAGAGGACCAATATGCAGCGTGGTAGTTTGACATAATGAATTTATTAAACAAGACGAAAAACGAACTACACTTGATAATTAACAAAATAACAAAACGACGTAGACAGACCTGGACATGAGAACTTACATAAAACGAAGAACGCACGAACAGGTACAGACTACAAACAAACCGAAACAGTCCCGTGTGGCGCGACAAACACAGACACAGGAGACAACCACCCACAACAAACAATGTGAAACAACCTACCTTAATATGGTTCTCAATCAGAGGAAACGTAAACCACCTGCCTCTAATTGAGAACCATATCAGGTAACCCATTAACCAACATAGATACACATAACCTAGAATGCCCACCCTAACTCACGCCCTGACCGACTAAACACATACAAAACAACAGAAAACAGGTCAGGAACGTGACAAAACACCTCAACAATTACTAGTAGTAGCACCTTCGCAATAGATTGGAAGGAAAAACAAGTTCAAAGATTATTTTATTTATTTATTTCACCTTTATTTAACCAGGTAGGCAAGATGAGAACAAATTCTCGTTTACAACTGCGACCTGGCCAAGATAAAGCAATGTACAGTCAATAACACAATAGAAAAATCTATACATATGGTGTGCAAATGTAGTAAGATTAGGGAGGTAAGGCAATAAATAGGCCATAGTGGCGAAATAATTACAATTTAGCATTATAACTGGAGTGATAGATGTGCAGATGATGATGTGCAAGTAGAGATACTGGGGTGCAAAAGAGCAAAAATAAATAAGAATATGGGGATGAGGTAGTTGGGTGGGCTATTTACAGATGGGCTGTGTACAGGTGCAGTGATCGGTAAGCTGCTCTGACAGCTGAAGGTTAAAGTTAATTTATTTTTTATTTTTTTTTATTTCACCTTTATTTAACCAGGTAGGCTCGTTCTCACTTGCAACTGCGACCTGGCCAAGATAAAGCATAGCAATTTGACACATACAACACAGAGTTACACATGGAATAAATAAAACATACAGTCAATAATACAGTAGAAAAATAAGTCTATATACAATGTGAGCAAATGAGGTGAGATAAGGGAAGTAAAGGCAAAAAAAGGCCATGGTGACGAGGTAAATACAATATAGCAAGTAAAACAATGAGGGAGTAAAACAATTAATGAGGGAGTTATGCCTCCAGCTTCAGTAATTTTTGCAATTCGTTCCAGTCATTGGCAGCAGAGAACTGGAAGGAAAAGCAGCCAAACGAGGAGTTGGCTTTGACCAGTGAAATATACCTGCTGGAGCGCGTGCTAAGGGTGTGTGTTGCTATGGTGACCAGTGAGCTGAGATAATTGTTTTTTTATTTTTTATTTAACTAGACAAGTCAGTTACCTTCTTATGGCTGCAGGGGCAGTATTGAGTAGCTTGGGTGAAAGGTGCACAGAGGTGCCCAGAGTAAACGGCCTGCTCCTCAGTCATAGTTGCTAATATATGCATATTATTATTAGTATTGGATAGAAAACACTCTGAAGTTTCTAAAACTGTTTGAATTATGTCTGTGAGTATAACAGAACTCATATGGCGGCCAAAAACCTGAGAAGTTCCACTTCCTGTTTGGATTTTTTCTGAGGTTGGTAGATTTTCAACCAAGTTCCCATTGAAATTACAGCGAGATATGGATGAGTTTTCACTTCCTACGGCTTCCACTAGATGTCAACAGTCAATAGAACTTTGTCTGATGACTCTAATGTGAAGGGGGGCCGAAGGAGACAGGAATGATTCACCACTGCCATGAGGTGACCACGCATTGAACACGCGCGTTCACGTGAGAGGCAGCTCCGTTCCATCGCTCAACTGAAGTCAATGTAATTCTCCGGTTGGAACGTTATTCAAGATGTATGTTAACAACATTCTAAAGATTGATTCAATACATCGTTTGACATGTTTCTACTGACTGTTACGGAACTTTTGGACATTTCGTCACATTATAGTGGACGCGCTTTGTGACTTTGGAATTGTTTACCAAACGCGCTAACCAAAGTAGCTAATTGGACATAAATAACATACATTATCGAACAAATCAAGCATTTATTGTGGACCTGGGATTCCTAGGACTGCATTCTGATGAAGTTCATCAAAGGTAAGGAAACATTTATCATGTATTTTCTGGTTTCTGTTGACTCCAACATGGCGGCTAATTTTACTATTGTTCTGAGCTCCGTCTCAGATTATTGCATGGTTTGCTTTTTCCGTAAAGTTTTTTTGAAATCTGACACAGCGGTTGCATTAAGGAGAGGTATATCTATAATTCCATGTTTATAACTTGTATTATCATCTACATTTATGATGAGTATTTCTGTTGAAACGATGTGGCTATGCACTATCACTGGATGTTTTTGGAACTAGTGAATGTAACGCGCCAATGTAAACTCAGATTTTTTTATATAAATATGAACTTTATCAAACAAAACATGCATGTATTGTGTAACATGAAGTCCTATGAGTGTCATCTGATGAAGATCATCAAAGGTTAGTGATTAATTTGAGCTATTCTTCTGCTTTTTGTGACTGCTATCTTTCGCTGGAAAAATGGCTGCGCTTATTGTGGTTTGGTGTGACCTAACATAATTGTTTGTAGTGCTTTCGCTGAAAAGCATATTTGAAATCGGACACTTTGGTGGGATTAACAACAAGATTACCTTTAAAATGGTATAAGACACATGATTGTCTGAGGAATTCTAATTATGAGATTTCTGTTTTTTGAATTTGGCGCCCTGCACTTTCACTGGCTGTTGTCATATCATCCCGGTAGCGGGATTGCAGCCATAAGAAGTTAACAACAAATTCTTATTTTCAATGACGACCTAGGAACAGTGGGTTAACTGCCTTGTTCAGGGGCAGAACGACCAATTTTTTTACCTTGTCAGCTCAGGGATTCAATCTTACAACCTTTCGGTTACTAGTCCAACACGCTAACCACTAGGCTACCTGCCGCTATGCGCGTGCTACGGGTGGGTGCTGCTATGGTGACCAGTGAGCTGAGATAAGGCGGGGCTTTACCTAGCAAAGACTTATAGATGACCTGGAGCCAGTGGGTTTGGCCTCGAATATGAAGTGAACCCCAGCCAGCCAACAAAGGTTACAGGTCGCAGTGGTGGGTAGCATATGGGGCTTTGGAGACAAAACGGATGGCACTGTGATAAACCACATCCAATTTGCTGAGTAGAGTGTTGGAGGCTATTTTGTAAATGACATCGCCGAAGTCAAGGATCGGTAGGATAGTCAGTTTTACGAGGGTATGTTTAGCCGCATGAGTGAAGGAAGGAAGCCGATTATAGATTTAATTTTGGATTGGAGATGCTTAATGTAAGTCTGGAAGGAGAGTTTACAGTCTAACCAGACACCTAGGTATTTGTAGTTGTCCACATATTCTAAGTCAGAACCGTCCAGATTAGAGGTCGACCGATTATGATTTTTCAACGCCGATACTGATCCCGATTATTAGCCGATACCGATTAATCAGACGATTTTTATATATAGATATATATTTGTAATGACAATTATAACAATACTGAATGAACACTTTTATTTTAATTTAATATAATACATAAATAAAATCTATTTAGTCTCATAAATAATGAAACATGCTCAATTTGGTTTAAATAATGCAAAAACACAGTGTTGGAGAAGAACGTAAAAGTGCAATATGTGCCATGTAAAAAAGCTAAAGTTTTAAGTTCCTTGCTCAGAACATATGAAAGCTGGTGGTTCAATATTCCCAGTTCCTCAATATTCCCAGTTAAGAAGTTTTAGGTTGTAGTTATTATAGGAATTATGACACATCGACTATTTCTCTCTATACCATTTGTATTTCATATACCTTTGACTATTGGATGTTCTAATAGGCACTTTAGTATTGCCAGCCTAATCTCAGGAGTTGATAGGCTTGAAGTAATAAACAGGGCTGTGCTTCAAGCATTGCTAGGGGCTGCTGGTAAACGCAGGAAAGTTTGAATGAATGCTTACGAGCCTCCTGCTGCCTACCACCGCTCAGTCAGACTGCTCTATCAAATATCAAATCATAGACTTAATTATAATATAATAAACACAGAAATACGAGCCTTTGGTCATTAATATGGTCAAATCCGGAAACTATCATTTCGAAAACAAAACGTATATATTTTTTCAATGAAATACGGAACCGTTCCGTATTTTATCGAATGGGTGGTAACCCTAAGTCTAAATATTGCTGTTACATTGCACAACCTTCAATGTTATGTCATAATTATGTAAAATTCGGGCAAATTAGTTTACAACAAGCCAGGCGGCCCAAACTGTTGCATATACCCTGACTCTGCGTGCAATGAACGCAAGAGAAGTGACACAATTTTCCTAGTTAATATTGCCTGCAAACATTAATTTATTTTAACTAAATATGCAGGTTTAAAAAAAATACTTCTGTGTACTGATTTTAAGAAAGGCATTGATATTTATCGTTATGTACATTCGTGCAAGGATTGTGCTTTTGTTAAATCATCACCTGTTTGGCGAAGTAGGCTGTGATTCGATGATAAATTAACAGGCACTTGATTATATGCAATGCAGGACAAGCTAGTTAACCTAGTGATATCATCAACCATTTGTAGTTAACTAGTGATTATGTGAAGATTGATTGTTTTTTATAAGATAAGTTTAATGCTAGCTAGCAACTTACCTTGGCTCCTTGCTGCACTCGCGTAACAGGTGGTCAGCCTGCCACGCAGTTTCCTCGTGGAATGCAATGTAATCGGCCATAATGATTACCGATTGTTATGAAAACTTGAAATCGGCCCTAATTAATATAACCGGTCGACCTCTAGTCCAGATTTGACACACTGAACTCTATCTGAGAAGTAGTTGGTGAACCAGGCGAGGCAGTCAATTGAGAAACCAAGGCTGTTGAGTCTACCGATAAGAATGCAGTGATTGACAGAGTAGAAAGCCTTGGCCAGGTCGATGAAGATGGCTGCACAGTATTGTCTTTTATCGATGGCGGTTATGATATCGTTTAGGACCTTGAGCGTGGCTGAGGTGCACCCGTGACCAGCTCGGAAACCAGATTGCATGGTGGAGAAGGTACGGTGGGATTCGAAATGGTCGGTGATCGGTTTGTTAACTTGGCTTTCGAAGACTTTAGAGAGGCAGGGCAGGATAGATATAGGTCTGTAACAGTTTGGGTCTAGAGTGTCTCCCCCTTTGAAGAGGGGGATGACCGCGGCAGCTTTCCAATCTTTAGGGATCTCAGACGATACGAAAGAGAGGTTGAACAGGCTAGTAATAGGGGTTGCAACAATTGCGGCGGATAATTTTAGAAAGAGAGGGCCCAGCTGATTTGTAGGGGTCCAGATTTTTCAGCTCTTTCAGAACATCAGCTATCTGGATATGGGTGAAAGAGAAGCGGGGGGGGCTTGGGCAAGTTGATGCGGGTTGCAGAGCTTTTGGCCGGGGTAGGGGTGGCCAGGTGGAAAGCATGGCCAGCCGTAGAAAAATGCTTATTGAAATTCTAGATTATCGTAGATTTATCAGTGGTGTTTCCTAGCCTCAGTGTAGTGGGCAGCTGGGAGGAGGTGCTCTTATTCTCCATGGACTTTAGTGTCCCAAAACTTTTTGGAAGTTGTGCTACAGGATGCACATTTCTGTTTGAAAAAGCTAGCCTTTGCTTTCCTAACTGACTGTTTATATTGGTTCCTAACTGCCCTGAAAAGTTGCATATTGTGGGGGCTATTCGATGCTAATGCAGAACGCCACAGGATGTTTTTGTGCTGGATATATGGGCTAGCTCGAGGCTAGCTCAAGGCTAACTAGTGCTTTCTTCAGGACAAAGGCGTTAGCTAACAGTAGCCACTCGGTTGCAGCTAGCTAGCTGCGATGATCCGGTGTAATGATCCAGAGCAGCAGGAATCTGGTGATGTGGTAGAGAGAAGCAGTCCGATATGCTCACGGTTGATATGGCGCTGTGCAGACTGGCAGGTATTGTCTGAGCTAAAGCTGGCTGGTGTCCGAGCTAAAGGTGAAGACCACTAGCTGTGTCTAACAAAGACTAATAGCTAGTATCTAGTTCGCTGGCTAGATCCTGATGGAGGTTCCAGTTATAAGGAATAAAAAATGCAGATCTGTACCACATTGAGTGAGGTGGGTTGCAGGAAAGTATATTTAGTTCGTAGATAGAAAGTGAGATTAAAATACAGTTGAAGTCGGAAGTTTACATATACCTTAGCCAAATACATTCAAATTCAGCTATGAATACCAGGCCTGGTTTCCCAGATTTTTCATAGTGTTCTATTGTTTCCAGGACTTATATTATCTCCAATATATCGTCCATGTAAAAAACCTGTCTGATTAGGATTAATAATATCCAACAATACCATTTTAATTCTATGCGCTATGCATTTTGCTAAAGAAATTGCAGCATAACACTGAAGTCTAAGGGGCCCTCCAATTATTTTAATGGACTGGATCTTTATATTTACCACTTGGGTCCTGTTTCAATAATAATGAAATCAGACCTTCTTGTTGAGTATAATCTACCATTTTTATAGGAGTGGTTAAAACATGCTAATTAACGGGCCTCTGAGTACATCAAAAAGGTTTGATATACCTCAACTGGTATGTCATCCAGCCCTGGAGTTTTCCCGGATTTAAAGGCTTTTATTGCATGTTCCTCCTCTGTAATTTGGCCTTCACATGAGTCTTTCTGTATAGCTGTTGATTTTACATTATTAGTAGAAAAAAATCCTTACACTCAACCATGGTCAGTGGAGATGGAAGAGACTGAAACAAAAACATATGCTTAAAGTACTTTGCTTCCTCTTTCAAAATATTGTTTGGTGAATTGTTTGGTTTCAGTCAATTATTTTTGGTAGCATTTATATTTTGAAGATGAATAAAATGCACCAAATGATTTCCCCCATATTCCATTACACTTGCTCTTTCTTGAATAAGTTCCTCCGTTTCTTTTTGTATTCTGTGCCTCTATGGTACAGTTTTTATTACTATCTATCTGTACCGTTAGTCCCTCCATTTCCTTTTTTAATAAAAACTCTTTTGACCTAAATTGTATTTGTTTTAAAGATTAGTATTGAGTTGCATGGCCTCTAAAGGCACATTTTGTCGCACCCTGAGCTGTTTCACCTGTCTTTTTGCTTGTCTCCATCCCATTCCAGGTGTTGCCCATCTTCCCATTATCCTCTGTGTATTTATACCTGTGTTCTCTGTTTGTCTGTTGCCAGTTCGTCTTGTCAGGTCTTACCAGCGTTCTCTATCACCTTCCTGTTTCTCTAGTTCTGTTTCCTAGTTTTTCCCGGTTCTGACCATTCTGCCTGCCTTGACCCCGTGCCTGCCTGCCATGCTGTACCTGCCTGACTCTGACCTGATTAGAAACCTCTGCCTGCCATGACCCCGAGCCTGCCTGCCGTCCTGTACCTGCCTGACTCTGACCTGATCACGAACCTCTGCCTGCCCTCAACCTGCCCTTTGCCTGCCCCATGTTTCTAATAAATCATCTGAGAACTGTACTATTCTTCTCCCGTGTCTGCATCTGGGTCATATCCTGAGTTGTGATACATTTAAAAGTGTCCCATACAGTAAGGGGATCTTCTGTACCTATGTTATGTTTGAAAAAGGCTGTTATAAATTATTCTGTCCTAGTTAAAAACAAGTTGTCATCCAATTAAATTTGATTACATTTCCAATATCCTTGCCCACGTGGAAGTTCTGTAAGAGTGATGTAAAAGCCAAAAATGTGATGGTGTGACATATTCTGACCCCTATCAACACTTTTTAAACTTTTGTTTATTTTGGCAAACAATTATTGTGATTCATCCTGTAATGTCCTTAACATCATTACCCCATAGCAACAGATTTGGGATACACACACAGTCACAGACACACGCACAGACACTCATACACAGGGGTTGGGGACCGTTCCATCATGATAGGGCAATGAATTGATTTATTTTAAAATGTCTATCCCATTTTTTGGTGTCTTTACTTCTTATCTACTGGCTCATGCTTATCCGAATCAATTGCTCAGATGTGGCACGGGCCAGTGGCTGTAGTATCCCATTCATGAGAAAATGTTTTTCCGCCGACTTTAGCATGCCACCAACTTTTTGCTGAATTCTCTTTATATCGGAAAGGTATTGCCGGCAACCAACCTAGTTATGGTTGTGGTAAAGTTCTGCCTTTGTCACTTCACCCATCGCGCAAAGTCACGCTGCTTTGAGAAAGCGTGGGGGATCCTCTGTATAAAATCAATGTCAGATTTTTGTTTTCACTGAATCTCAGTTTGGATATTGGTTAGGTTACAATTAGGCTGGGAAATGTTAGCTAAGTTTCTAATAAAAAATACAAAAAATTATTCAAGTTTTACAAAATGTACATCAATGTAAGTACAAAGATTTTACCATATCCAAACCACCCTCCCTCCACACAACACATCAACGCCCCCAGTCCCTTCCCTACCTATCCGCCCTACCTCAGTTCACCCACCTCGATTTCCTCCCAACCACTCACTCCCTCCCAACCACCCACCCCAATCACCCCATATACCCAATCCATCCCACACCCTCCCTCAGTTCAGTCCTAGAAAACCAAAATTCTAGAGATATCACAACAAATAAACAAACAAGAATACAGGAATATTTTTGTGTGTGACATATACAAACAGCTCAATACGGATTCAAGATATAAAAAGTGGAGCAACAAAAACAGAAATAAATAAATGATCAGTAAACCTCAGACAAACTTGCTTGGACTGGATAACATTATATTGATAACTGTACCTATTATGTAATGACTCACTGTCCAATTTACAGTAGCTATTACAGTGAAAGAATACCATGCTATTGTTTGAGGAGAGTGCACAATTTTGAACATAAAAAGTTATTAATAAACAAATTAGGCATATTTGGGCAGTCTTGATACAAAGTTTTGAACAGAAATGCAATGGTTCATTGGATCAGTCTAAACCTTTGCACATACACTGCTGCCATCTAGTGGCCAAAATGTATATTGCGCCTGGGCTGAAATATTACATTATGGCATTTCTCTTGATTTTCAAAGATGGTACAAAAAAATTACAAAATAACGTTTTTTTCTTTCTTCTTTGTATTAACTTTTACCAGATCTATTATGTTATTTTCTCCTACATTCCTTTCACATTTCCACAAACTTCAAAGTGTTTCCTTTCAAATGGTACCAAGAATATGCATATCCTTGCTTCAGGGCCTGAGCTACAGGCAGTTAGATTTGAGTATGTAATTTCAGGCAAAAATTGAAAAAAAGGGGCACATCCTTAAGTCTCATCAGAGGGGAGCCTCGGCAAGCCATTGAAGTATGATATAAATGGTTGCCATTTTCTAACAAGTGTATCATTGGAACCCCTAAGAGAATAATTCATTTCCTCAAGCTTTAGAAAAAACATTACATCGGTGAGCGATTGAGAAGTAGAGGGGGGCTGAGCATACTTCCACTGGAGAAGAATTCTACGTCGAGCTAGTAAGGATGTAAAAGCAATAATATCGGCATGTTTGGGGTCCAAGGAGTCTTCTGGAATACCAAAAACAGCTATCATGGGACATGGTTGCAGGTTAATTTCAAGCACCTCAGATAACATTTTAAAAATAGATTCCCAGTAAGTTTGTCATTTAGAGCATTGAATGACATGGTTGAAACATGACATGTATCACATTCATCATTTACATTTGGATATATTTCAGACAATCTGGATTTGGAAAAATGCACTCTACGTCAAACCTTAGATTGAATGAAACCAAGACGAGCACAAGATGTAGTGTAGCGTACCCTATCAATCGCCTCATCCCACCACTCCCACCGTTCCAATGCAAATTTGGTTTTGTTGATGGAGTGTTTGTCCAATGACATAATACACAGATAGATCTGAGAAATGACTGCTTTCTGTCGAGGTAATAGAGTCAATATGCCATCCCAGGGTTGGCACGGCAGGGAAGCCAGCAAATTGGGAGTAGACACAATGCCTCATTTGAAGGTAACGGAAAAAGTGAGATGGAGGCAAAGATTATTGGTTGAGAAAACTAGAAAAACATTATTTACATATAAGTCTTGAAAGGACTTAATGCTTTCTCTTACTGGACAAGGAAAGGTATTATCTATTAGGGAAGTGGGGAATAAGTGGTTCTTATCAATAGGACCCATAGTAGATGCAGAGGAGAATAGAAAATGCCTTCGAAACTGGTACTAAATCTTAAGTGTGGACAGCACTACAGGCTTGCCAGTATAGCGAGAGGGAAATGCTGGGAGAGAAGAGCAGAGTAAAGCAGGAAGAGAAGCAGAAATACAAGAATGTGCCTCTAGGTGGCACCATGGGGTATCTGGAGCATGTAACCAGAATGGCAATATCTGAAAGTTGGCAGCCCAGTAATATATGTATACAGGGAGGAATAGAAAGATTTGAAGGTGTCATTGATCCCCGTAGGGTCAGAAATCAAGCTATGAGAGGAATCTTTAATTTGAGCAATCAGCGCTGCGTTTTAATTGGTGTGCGAGCAGATGACTTGCCATGTCGCCATGTTCATAGTAGGTACCACGTGAATGCAATAGTAACTGTTCTGCATCTGTAGTGGACAAGAGATAGAATTCAGATTGTAAGTTCAGCGTTGCTTATATAGCTCTGGAGATGACGTCAAGGCATACTGGTGGTCTAAATCAAGGATGGCTTTCGAGAGTTCTTATAGTTTAGGTTTCCAAGTTTTGTTCCTCTAAGATAGGCCTTAAGTGATTTCCATAAGAGAGAATGAGAGGTTGAGCTTGTCTGATTTGAAAAAAGAAAATTTTTCAATAGAAGTGGAGATAACGTTACAGAAGTCTGCATCAGACAGGAGAAGATAGTTGAATCTCCAACAGAGAGGAGAACGAGTTTGTCCTGATAGGACTATGTCGAGGGCTGAAGGTCCACGGTCAGAAAATACAATGGGTAAATATTCAGAAGAGGTGACATTTGGAAGTAACTTATGATCAATAAAGAAATAGTCAATATGAGAAAAAGAATGGTGTACATATGAAAAGAAGGAATACTCTCTTGCCTGGGGATTCTGAAATCTTCAGGGATCTGTACACCCATTCTGAACCATAAAATCTGAGAAGGACTTTGACATAGCAGAAGGAGACATAGTTCTGGGGTTGGAGCGGTGTAAAGCCGGGCAAATAACACAATTCAGATCACCGCCAAATATCAAAAGATGGGTGTTCAGAGAAGGGAATTTCCCCAGCAACCCATTGGCAAATTCAACATCATCAAAATTGGGAGCATTTTATCTTAAATATCCCATTTACTGTCTGAAATAACATTAGTAGTAGAGAAATGTATTATTTTACTAACCAAAATTGCAACCCAACTGGCTTTGGAGTTAAAGTCTGAGTGGAAAACCTTACTGAACCTGGAGTTTTGTAGCCTTGAGTGATCTTTAATGTGTAAAATCCTTGACAGGATTATTCATTGTTTTCCAAAGTAACTTTATAGGATTAGGCCTACCTATTCCAATATTACCGTTATTAGTGTTGTTAGCCATCTAAAATATTGAAAGGAAAAATGTGTGAAAACAGACCAAGCATTTGCAAAGATAAGAGAAAACTGATGCAAAAAGCAAAGAAAAATATATTAAAGATTCTTTTTTAAATAGGACCAAACAAGGTCACTCTCCCTCCCACCCAAACCCAAAGTCTCCTTTCCCAGCGAATGGAGACAGCAGGTTGACACGTTTGTGCAGTTTCGGTGCATATAAACCGAAAACATTCCTATCCTAACGCGGAGAGGCTCCATAGCAGGAGTAGTGAAATACATCTGAAAAGGCATTCACAAAATGGTAAAGTAGGTCGATAGATAACCAAAGACAGAAAACCCCATAACAGTAAAACGGAACTGTCCTGACTCAGGGAGTCTTCAATCAGTGCAACACGTACAATGTGTCTTAAGGATGGCCAAATAAGTGTACAGAGGTTCTGAAGATCTGTGGGGAGTGTGACCGCATGAGACTCCGTAACGGTTGGACTGGAGTCGGCGCCATTACCATTCACATTTGCCATCACGGTTGAAACAATAGTTACAGCTCTTCACTTAGTAGCCTTGGCCTACTCCCGACCAAAAGCCTGTGACTTGTCTGATAATGTGATTTTATTTCACTGAATCTCTGTATTTGGTTAATTGTCTCTCTGGCTGGGCAAATAAGTGGAGGTGGTATAGGTCATCTATTCGTTTTCTCATCTATTCCTGATCAGAAACATTTAGCATGCAATAATATAGCCTAAATTAAGTGTATGAACACAAGACTCGTATTCGTTTGAAAATCTAGTTTTCTATTATTTTCTATCGGTATCATGATGAAGATACTCTCAAAGTAAGACTACGCCTGCTCCCTAACAATGCGGAGTGAATGTAATGAAAAAGATGAAACCGAGGTAACACAAACATCTGGCCTGATTCCGGCATGCCAGATCTAAAACTGCTTGCCAGGGTCTGGCAGCCGGATCCGGCCTGTCCGAAATGAATGACGACGGTACAGACTAGGCCCGAGTTATTCGTTCCAGATCTGGCAGCCTGAACTGAGCCAAAGCTGCGATTTTGGGGCCAGAATCAGCCCAGCAATGGCCCAAATCCACTTGATTCTACCCCCCCCCCCACAAGAAAAAATACATTTTAAATGTAAGTAGTAATATTGCAGCTATCAACTATGAACAAGAAACATAAAATAGACATGACATTTCCTCATTTTAAAACGTGTATTTAAATAGATTAATTTGACTTTGTCTCATCCCTCAACAGGCACTACATATGTCCACTAGCATGGATTTATCCAAATAAATGTCACTAGAAAGCAGCTTAAACAAACGCAAATGCAGCTTAACGCCTCTGCTCTGTGCATTATCTGGAACTAAGAAACTTGGCAGTACCAAATCGTCCATTATTTCCAGATAATGTAATGTATGTATGCTGTGTTCAGTCCTATCCTTTCTGCCTCTGTCTCTGTCTCCAACTTCTCTGTCTCTCCATCTGTTGCCTTGGACGTGAAAGTGTTTCTCCTGACAGCACATTTGAATAACAGAAACAATTAGCAAAATAAGTTCTTAATAATTAGTCCGATTTTGACACCACAAAAAAATCCCAAGAATCCCAATCTACAATCAACACAACACAATAATCCCAGAGGTTTTCAATTTCAACACCGAGTCAAACAGATCGAGAGATATACAGTGCATTCGGAAAGTATGCAGACCTCTTGACTTTTTCCACATTTTGTTACGTTACAGTCTTATTTTAAAATGTATTCAATTGTTTTTTCCCCCCTTCATCAATTTACAAACAGTACCCCATAATGACTAAGCAAAAACAGGTTATTTTTGCTAATTTATTAAAAACAAAAAACTTAAATATCACATTTACATAAGTATTCAGACCCTTTACTCAGTACTTTGTTGAAGCACCTTTGGCAGCGATTACAGCCTCAAGTCTTCTTGGGTATTATGCTACAAGCTTGGCACACCTGTATTTGGGGAGTTTCTCCCATTCTTCTCTGCAGATCCTTTCAAGCTCTGTCAGGTTTGATGGGGAGTGTCGCTGCACAGCTATTTTCAGGTCTCTCCAGAGATGTTCAATCGGGTTCAAGTCCGGGCTCTGACTGGGCCACTCAAGGACATTCAGAGACTTGTACCGAAGCCCCTCCTGTGTTGTCTTGGCTGTGTGCTTTGGGTCATTGTCCTTTTGGAAGGTGAACCTTCGGATCTCTCTGTACTTTGCTCCGTTCATCTTTCCCTCGATCCTGACTAGTGTCCCAGTTCCTGCCGCTGAAAAAACATCCCAACAGCATGATGCTGCCACCACCATGCTTCACCATAGGGATGGTGCCAGATGTGAAGCTTGACATTCAGGCCAAAGAGTTCAATCTTGGTTTCATCAGACCAGAGGATCTTGTTTCTCATAGTCTGAGAGTCCTTTAGGTGCCTTTTGGCAAACTCCATGTGGGCTGTCGTGTGCCTTTTACTGAGGAGTGGCTTCCGTCTGGCCACTACCATAAAGGCCTGATTGGTGGAGTGCTGCAAAATGATTGCCCTTCTGGAAGGTTCTCCCATCTCCACAGAGGAACTCTAGAGCTCTGTCAGAGTGAACTTTGGGTTCTTGGATACCTCCCTGACCAAGGCCATTCTCCCCTGATTTCTCAGTTTGGCCGGGTGGCCAGCTCTAGGAAGAGTTGGTGGTTCCAGACTTCTTCCATTTAAGAATGATGGAGGCCACTGTGTTCTTGGGGACCTTCAACGCTGCATACATTTTTTGTTACTCTTCCCCAGATCTGTGCCTCGACACAATCCTTTCTTAGAGCTCTACGGACAATTCCTTTGACCTCATGGCTTGATGTTTGCTCTGAAATGCACTGTCAACTATGCACTGAGACCTTTTTATAGACAGGTGTGTTCCTTTCCAAATCATATCCAATCAATTGAATTTACCACCGGTGGACTCCAATCAAGTTGTAGAAACATCTCAAGGATGATCAATGGAAACAGGATGCACCTGAGCTCAATTTCGAGTCTCATAGCAAAGGGTCTGAATACACACAGTACCAGTCAAGAGCTTGGACACACCTACTCATTCAAGGGTTTTTCTTTTCTACATTGTAGAATAATAGTGGAGACATCAAACTATGAAATAACACATATGGAATCATTTAGTAACCAAAAAGTGTTATACAAAGTTCTTCAAAGTAGCCACCCTTTGCCTTGATAACAGACACACTCTTGGCATTCTCTCAACCAGCCTCATGATATGCATTTCAATTAACAGGTGTTCCTCATTAAACTTTCATTTGTGGAATTTCCTTCTCAATGCATTTGAGACAGTCAGATGTGTTGTGACAAGGTAGGGGTGGTATACAGAAGATAGCCCTATTTGGTAAAAGACCAAGTCCATATTATGGCAAGAACAGCACAAATAAGCAAAGAGAAACGACAGTCCATCATTACTTTAAGACATAAAGTTCAGTCAATGCGGAACATTTCAAGAACTTTGAAAGTTTCTTCAAGTGCAGTCACAAAAACCATCAAGCGCTATGATGAACCTGGCTCTCATAAGGACCGCCACAGGAAAGGAAGACCCAGAGTGACCTCTGCTGCAGAGGATAAGTTCATTCGAGTTACCAGCCTCAGAAATTGCAGCACAAATAAATTCTTCACAGAGTTCAAGTAACAAACACATCTCAACATCAACTGTTGAGAGGAGACTGCGTGAATCAGGCCTTCATGGTCGAATTGCTGCAAAGAAACCACTACTAAAGGACACCAATAATAATAAAGAGACTTGCTTGGGCCAAGAAACACAAGCAATGACATTAGAGAGGTGGAAATCTGTCCTTTGGTCTGATGAGATTTTTGGTTCCAACCGCCGTGTCTTTGTGAGACGCAGAGTATGTGAACGGATGATCATGTGTGGTTCCCACCGTGAAGCATGGAGGAGGAGGTGTGATGGTGCTTTGCTGGTGACACTGTCTGTGATTTATTTAGAATTCAAGGCACACTTAACCAGCATGGCTACCACAGGCCCCTACTCCACCGCTACCACATATCTACAGTACAAAATCCATGTGTACGTGTGTGTGTATAGTGTGTATGTTATAGTGTGTGTGTGTGTGTCTGTCTATGTTTGTGTTGCTTCACGGTCCCCGCTCTTCGATAAGGTGTTTTTTTAATCCGTTTTTTAAATATAATTTTACTGCTTGCATCAGTTACTTGATGTGGAATAGAGTTCCATGTAGTCATGGCTCTATGTAGCACTGTGTGCCTCCCATAGTCTGTTCTGGACTTGGGGACTGTGAAGAGACCTTTTGTGGTATGTATTGTGGGGTATGCATGGGTGTCCGAGCTGGGTGCCAGTAGTTCAAACAGACAGCTCGGTGCATTCAACCTCTCATAAATACAAGTAGCGATGCAGTCAATCTCTCCTCCACTTTGAGCCAGGAGAGATTGACATGCATATTATTAATATTAGCCCGTTGTGTACATCCAAGGGCCAGCCGTGCTGCCCTGTTCTGAGCCAATTGCAATTTTTGTGGCACCTGACCACATGACTGAACAGTCGTCCAGGTGCGACAAAACTAGGGTCTGTAGGACCTGCCTTGTTGATAGTGCTGTTAAGAAGGTAGAGCAGCGCTTTATTATGGACATACTTCTCCCCATGTTAGCTACTGACAGTTTACAATCCAGGGTTACTCCAAACAGTTTAGTCACTTCAACTTGCTCAATTTCCACATTATTTATTACAAGATTTAGTTGAGGTTTAGGGTTTAGTGAATGAGTTGTCCCAAATACAATGCTTTTAGTTGTAGAAATATTGAGGACTAACTTATTCCTTGCCACCCACTCAGTAACTAACTGCAATTCTTTGTTAACTTCACTAGGGTAGGGGGCATCATTCTGAATTTTGGATGAAAAGCGTGCCCATAGTAAACTACCTGCTACTCAGGCCCAGAAACTAGGATATGCATATACTTGGTAGATTTGGATAGAAAACTCTAAAGTTTCCAAAACTGTTAAAATAATGTCTGTGAGTATAACAGAACTGATATGGCATGCGAAAACCTGGGGAAAATCCATCCAGGAAGTACTATTATTTTGAAAGGCTGTTTTTCATTGAAAGCCTATCAATCATACAAAGACTTAGGACCTAGTTCACGATCTCTATGGCTTCTTCTACATGCGGCCAGTCTTTAGGCACTGTTTCAGGCTTTTACTCTGAACAATGAGGGAGATACAGCACTTTCAATGAGAGGACAGTGGAAATTTCCAGACATGAGTCCAGCGCATGTCTTTCTTGTTTCTCCTTTTCTATTGACGAAGCTTTTGTCCGGTTGAAATATTATTGATTATTTATGACAAAATCAACCTGAGGATTGATTTTAAACATCGTTTGACATGTTTCTACAAACTTTTATTGTACTTTTTTGATTTTTCGTCTGCTGTGACCGCGCTTTGTTCCAATGGATTGCTGAACAGAACCAACAAAACTGAGGTTTTTGGACATAAAGAGGGACATTATCGAACAAAACAAACATTTATTGTGTAACATGGAGTCTTCGGAGTGCAACCATAAGAAGATCATCAAAGGTAAGTGATACATTTTATCGCTATTTCTGACTTGTGTAACTCCTCTACTTGGCTTCTTACTGTTTGTAATGATTTGTCTGCTGGGCGCTGTTCTCAGATAATCGCACGGTATGCTTTCGCCGTAAAGCCTTTTTGAAATCTGACACTGTGGTTGGATTAACAAGAAGTTTATCTTTAAGCTGGTGTATAACACTTGTATGTTTCATGAATTTTTATAATGAGTATTTCTGTTTTTGAATTTGGCGCTCTGCAATTTCACTGGATGTTGGCCAGGTGGGACGCTAGCGTCCAACACTCCCTAGTGAGGTTAAGTGATGCAGTCATTTCAGTCGCTGTAGTAGCTGACATGTATAATGTTGAGACATCTGCATACATAGACACTCTGGCTTTCCTCAAAGCCAGTGGCAATTCATTAGTAAAGATTGAAAAAACTAATGGGCCTACACAGCTGCCCTGGGGACTTCCTGATTCTACCTAGATTATGTTGGAGAGGCTTCCATTAAAGAACACTGTTCTGTTAGACAGGTAACTCTTTATCCACAATATAGAAGGGGGTGTAAAGCCATAACACATTCGTTTTGCCAGCCGTAGACTACGATCGATAATGTCAAAAGCCGCACTGAAGTCTAACAAAACAGCCCCCGCAATCTTTTATCATCAATTTCTCTCAGCCAATCATTTGTGTAAGTGTTGTGCTTGTTGAATGTCCTTCTCTACAAGCATGCTGAAATTTTGTTGTCAATCTGTTTACTGTAAAATAGCATAGTATCTGGTCAAAGACCATTTTTTCCAAAAGTTTACTAAGGGTTGATAACAGGCTGATTGGTCGGCTATTTGAGCCAGTAATGGGGGCTTTACTAGGTAGCAGAATTACTTTTGCTTCCCTCCAAGCCTGAGGGCACACCCTTTCTAGTATGCTTAAATTGAAGATGTGGCAAATAGGAGCGGCAATATCGTCCGCTATTATCCTCAGTAATTTTCCATCCAAGTTGTCAGACCCCGGTGGCTTGTCATTGTTGATAGACAATGACATTTTTTTTTTGCATTACCTCTAAATAAAACAAAAACACACGATCAAGCAGTGGTGGCCTCTGCTGTTCGAGCGGTCTGCTTTGCTGCTCGAGCCGGACTTGGCGCCTGACTTTCCAAATCAAATCAAATTTTATTGGTCACATACACATGGTTAGCAGATGTTATTGCGAGTGTAGCGAAATGCTTGTGCTTATAGTTCCAACAGTGAGGCAATATCTAACATGTAATCTAACAATTCCACAACAACTACCTAATACACACAAATCTAAATAAAGGAATGGAATTGAATAAATAGATAGTACCCTCCAGCATTGATGTTGGCAATTGACGATACATGTATGCTGCTATTTGCTATGCTGAAAATTGCAATCACAGATTTGTAAAACTGACAGGAAATAGTAGCCTATTGTTGACTTGGTGATGTGAGGTCTCAATCTGGAATCAAACTTTGTCTATCTGGAATCAAACTTTGTCTATGTTCTATGTTTAGGTTCAGCAATTCATAAGTTACCCGGTTTATTTTCCTCTGTCTTCTCAGAATGCACAGGCAGCCCATTGCTACTGTCAAAAGTTCCATGCAGGATATTTTTCAATGTCACACAAATTGCAAATGTCATTATATTAAGCCAGGATTGGCCGAAGGGGCCAGGTATGCTGAAGTAGACTCGGCCCGAGTACCATTAGCCGGAAGCCAGAGTAATATGACTCTGCCTAACTCGGGAAGAGCTCGGCCCGTATGAAGCCCCCCGAGTCCGAGTCGATGCCGAGTCCTCCGAGTCTCAAACGGAATAGGCCCGAACCCACCGTGTCGACTGGGAAGTGGATAAAAAAAACATGGGCGTGGGCTCTGTTTCAAAATTTCACTGTTTTGTGTGTTGTGTAGGAAAAATATTAGTTGTATTTTATTCTGTTATATTCCATTATATTCTTACTATGAAATATGTGTGTCTTGTCTGTTTAATGAATAAAATAAGGAATTATTGATTTCATTTGCATGGCGCAGCCATGTATCCTATAGGCTGCATAGACCAGTAACGTAATTCAACTCAAAACATACTATTCTATTATTTTGAAAATGGTTCTTAGGACCTGCGTAAACAAATGAATAATTGGGTTTATTTGTGATGGTGTATATTCAATGGATCTATTCAAATAGAAGCCTACCCACATCGCCCCATGTCTGCTCCCACTCCTGAACTTGCTGGCATGTGCATGGGAGGTATAAAAGGCTTATCCCGTCAAGGATGTGATCAAATTGGACTGTATGAATTGGGTTCTTAAAAACGTTGCCTGATTTGTGAAAGAAGTATAGGAAACGATTGTCATCGCAAACCGTTTGTGTGGCCGATTTATTGCAACAAATGATCGGTCTGTCAGATATGCGCCTTGAAAAACAATCGGAATATTCTTTGTTGTCTTCAAATGACTGAAATGCATATAAGGTTTCAGGGGTGACACAGAGAACATTTTAAGGGCTATTTAATGATAGTCACCATACTTTCAAATTCTAAACGGACTGTACTCACATTGTTGTTAAGGGTGTATTCAAACCAACTCTCCCTTCCTCCACAACAGCAGGAGTCTTGCGTTTCCATTCTACTCCCCTCTTCCAAGAGCCCTGTTCCTCTTCAAAAGCACCAGTCTCCCGCCTCCCCCCCAGACAATTCCTCGATTGTAAAGGGCCTCTGTCACTTACGAGAATGGTTCTGCTGGGTGGACTGGGAAGGAGTCTTTGACAGGATGTTACATAAGCTTCATTGACTGGCTTCTTTGGTTTAGCAGCAGCTGCACTCCGGTCACTTTCTTGATTATAATTCTTAATTGACTCACAATAGTCAGTTGCTGTGACATCAACAAACATTAATTTACTCCTCACTCATAATGAAACACATTGACTGCTCTCTGAGGAATAAACGTCCCCCTAATTGTGAAGTTTAAACTGCATTCTTTGTATGAAGTGTTTTCTACAAATAAATGCATTATTATTATTCAGTGGTGTTTTGAAATGAGTCAGTGTTAGTGTGCCGAGGGATGAAGTTGGTCCAAAGAGGTATGTTTGCTAATCAGTCTTTCTCCTTGGTTCCCCTCAGAAAATGCTCCTGAAAAAGAACTGTGGTGGGAAAACACGGACCATAAAGATCCGGGTAAGTTTACATTCATTTGCAATTTCACTTTATTGTACAGAAAAACACTCATAATCCCAAACACACACTAAACCACTCACAAAATATGTTTCCATACAATCATTTTCATGTGAGTAAAGTATATTTAGGTTAAAAAAAATACTCACGACAGGCCTAATAGAAATCAGCATGATTGTCAATAAACGTTCCTATATGTCGACAAAACAAAATACGCTAGACGGGTGGATAATTTTTTGCCGGTCAAATGGATCAAGCAACAAATGGCAGTGGAAATGCTTTTTTTGCGCAATTGTTGATAGAATACCTGTAAAGTCTAAGTAAACTGCAGTCACGTGACACTATGTTGTGTGTTCCTTCCCACCAGGACCTGGGAAAGCATTCACAGTTTAGAGAAAGTGCACGGTGATGAGCTTGACGCTCATTTCCCATGAATATAGTTATATATAAATATCTTAATTTGTATGATGTGGACATGATGATCAGTGCTAGGCTAATCTCATGTACCCTCTGCACTGTACCTGCGAGCCGTAGGACAGAGCACGTGTGCCAGGACCAGAGTGGGCGCGAATGTGCTGTTATCACAAGACTTTCTGTGGCAAAACCACCGAAAGAGTTAAAAATGGCGAATGAAAAGTTATACAACAAAGTGCTTTTTATGTGCACTACATCATTACGCACAGCTTTTTATCCACAACAAGCCAGTTTGATGGAAACACACCTCCGCGGGTAAAATGTATATAATTTGAATGCAAGTATTTGATAAATCGCTTGAAAATATTTCAACAAGTGGATGGAAACCTAGCTACAGACATTGTCACACTCCTTTTGGCCCTTTAATGAATGGAAACTCAATTGCATGACTCAATTACACACGCACACGCACACACACACACACACACACACACACACACACACACACACACACACACACACACACACACACACACACACACACACACACACACACACACACACACACACACACACACACACTGAGTCCTTATCCTTTCAAGCTGAGCCACAATACCAAGTCGAGATGGCCGTGTCCATTACAGTAGAGAAAAGGCTGAAAGGTCATGAACAACCCAGTCTATTTTGCTGCCTACACCTTGATGCCCCTCCAAATGCATGCTGGGAAAGCATCTAACACCTTGACTGGTTCCCATGACCCTCTGCTATAGCCACTATACATTTTCTAACAAGAAAGTAGGAAGTCTATATTAAACAGCAAGCAATTATTGTTCCCTCACAGTTGAGATTCATGAAAAATAAACACTAATATATCTTTAATTCATGAAAAATAAAACACATGTTCAACCCTCTGAGTCAATACACATTAGAATCACCTTTGGCTTCTAATGTCTTTTTGGGTAAGCCTCTAAGAGCTTTGCACATCTGGATTGCACAATATTTGCCCATAATTTTTTAACTCTCCAAGCTCTCTTTCTCCAGGATTTGTCTGTGCTTAGCTCTATTCTGTGTATTTTTATCTTGAAAAAAAAACTCCCTAGTACTTGCCGATGACGAGCATAACCATAACATGATGTAGCCACCACCATGCTTGAAAATATGAAGAGTGATACTCAGTGATGTGTTGTGTTGGATTTGCCCCAAACATATTGCTTGGTATTCAGGACAAAATGTTAATTTCTTTGCCACATTTTTTTGCAGTATTACTATAGTGCCTTAATGCAAACAGGATGCTATTGGAATATTTTTATTCTCTACCAACGTCCTTCTTTTCACTCTGTCATTTAGGTTAGTATTGTGGAGTAACTACAATGTTGTTGATCCATCCTCAGTTTTCTCCTATCACAGCCATTAAACACTATAACTGTTTTAAAATCACAATTTCCTTCCTCTCCGGCAACTGTTGGGAAGGATGCCTGTATCTTTGTAGTGACTGGGTGTATCCAAAGCGTAATTATACTGAACAGAAATATAAACACAACATGTAAAGCTTTGATCCCATGTTTCATGAAATAAAACATCCCAGAAATTTCCCATATGCACAAAAATCTGATTTCTCTTAAATTGTATGCACAAATTGGTTTACATACCTGTTATTGAGCATTTCTTCTTTGTCAAGATAATTCATCCACCTGACAAGTGTGGCATATCAAGAAGCCGATTAAACAGCATGATTATTACACAGGTGCACCTTATTTATTGTCCACCTGCTGGGGACACTCTAATATGTGCAGTTTTGGAGCATGCAATTGGCATGCTGACTGCAAGAATGTCCACCAGAGCTGTTTCGAGAGAATTTAATGTTAATTTCTCTACCATAAGCTGACTTCAACGTTGTTTTAGAGAATTTGGCAGTACGTCCAACTGGCCTTAAAACCGCAGACCACGTGTAACCACCCCAGCCCATTACCTCCACATCCGGCTTCTTCACCTGTGGTATCATCGGAGACCAGCTACCCAGACAGCTGATGAAACAGTGGGTTTGCACAACCAAATCATTTCTACACAAACTGTCATCTGCATGCTCGTCGTCCTCACCAGGGTCTTGACCTAACTGCAGTTCGGTGTTGTAACCGATTTCAGTGGGCAAATGCTCACCTACGATGGCCACTGGCACGCTGGAGAAGTGTGCTCTTCATGGATGAATCCCGGTTTCAACTGTACCAGGCAGATGGCAGTGTGTATGGCGTAGTGTGTGCAAGTGGTTTGCTGATGTCAACGTTGTGAACAGAGTGCCCCATGGTGGCGGTGGGGTTATGGTATGGGCTAGCAACGGACAAGGAACACAATTGCATTTTATCGATAGCAATTTGAATGCACAGAGATACCGTGACGAGATCCTGAGGCCCATTGTCGTACCATTCATCCGCCGCCATCAACTCATGTTTCATCATAATAATGCACAGCCCCGTATTGCAAGGATCTGTACACAATTCCTGGAAACTAAAAATGCCCCAGTTCTTCCATGGCCTGCATACTCACCATGCATGTCACCCATTAAGTATGTTTGGGTTGCTCTGGATTGACATGTACGACAGCGTGTTCCAATTCCAATTCCTTCACAATGCTCAAAGGGATATTCAGTGTCTGCTCTTTTTAATTTCTACCCATCTAACAATAGGTGGGTGCCATTCTTTGCGAGGCATTGGAAAACCTCTCTGGTCTTTGTGGTTGAATCTGGGCTTGAAATTCACTACTTGACTGAGAGACCTTACAAATATCCGTATATGTGTGGGGTACAGAGATGGGGTAATCATTCAAAAATCATGTTAACCAATATTATTGCACAGAGTGAGTCCATGTAACTTATTATGTGACTTGTTAAGCAAATTTGTTACCCCTGAATATATTTAGGCTTGCCCTAAACAAAGTGGTTGAATACTTATTGACTCAAGACATTTCAGCTTTACATTTTTTATTAAATTTGTAAAAATTTCTCAAAACAGAATTCCACTTTGACATTGTGTGGTATTGTGTGTAGATCAGTGGCACTAAATCTCAATTTAATACATTTTAAATTCAGGCTGTAACACAACAAAAAAGAAAAAGTGGAAAAAGTCAAGAGGTGTGAATACTTTCTGAAGGCACTGTACTTTATATCATCTTTGGGAGTTTACCATTCAGTTTATCTCTGAACCAAGGAAACCAAAGGTTTCTTTAAAGCAAGTGGCACTACACTTAAATGTTATTTTCCTGCAATGGGTCATCATTTTCTTAGTGGCTCAGTGAAGATGCAAGCTATATACGCTAGCTCTATGATCTCAGACCATTGAGGTATATTTTGGGAGAGCGACATGTGTGACTAGCAGGACAAGTGTGTGTGTAGTTCCTGGGTTGTGTAAAGGGTGGGTGGAGGCTGGTTGGGCAGCTCGAGTGGAGTTGAAGGCACCTGGTCATTTTGGCACAAATCAGGACAGTCCAGAAGGACGCACAGTGTGGCGGGAAAGTGACGCTACGGTCTGTGTGGGTTACTATAAGCTGTGGCCCACTGCATACACACACTTATGCGCACAGACACACCATTGAGGTTGGCAAACACACACACAGTAAAAGCAGAATAATACAAATAATAATAATCGCGTATAGGTGCACACACACACACACAGCTACAGAATGGCTACATGCATAGGCTACCCTTTTCCATATAGTTGAACACTTTTGTCGTCTCTAAGTGTTGACTGAAATATGTAACTGAGGCTCATCTTTCAAAGTGGTGGAGGAAGAGTTGAGATGGAGGAGGAGTGTGTGTGTGGTTGCCCTGTGGTGTATCATCAGGGATGAAGTGACTTTCCATTTTTTGCCAACCGGCTGCTCTCTGTTGTGTTCCTCTGCTACAGAGATGTTTATTATCTCTTCCTCTCATAGTTAAAAAAATGAAATAAAATGATGACTTGTGGTCCTTGGGTATTTTCCAGGCACAGCATTTTCTAGTCCAGTAAGTAGATCTCTCTCGTTATCCCGTTTTTCAATATTCTTTCTCTTCAGCACTCTCGCCCTCCTCCCTTCCCCCTCCCCAGCTTGCTCTCCTTGTTACTCTCCCCTTCAACTTCCACTACACGTCTCCTTTTCCCCTTTCTCCTTGCCTCTGTATTTCTCTCTTGCTCTTTCACCCTTGTCCAACTTAATTATTCCTCTCTTTTTCCTGGCATGGGTCCAGGAGAGACACTAGATATATATGCAGGGATGGTAGTTGTTAGAGGGAAATGATTTGTGGATGGAGCAAGGAATAGGAAAACAAGAAAAAAACGCTGCTCCTGTCTATTCCTGAATCTTCCTCTCTGGGGTGGGAGAGAGTAGGAGGTGGGAGGTGGAGGAGAGAGATCTTTCCCAGGGATGGAGCCGCCAAAGCGTCTGGTTTCAAATCAAATCAAAATGTATTTGTCACATGCGCCGAATACAACAAGTGTAGACCTTACCGTGAAATGCTTACTTACAAGCCCTTAACCAACAGTGCAGTTCAAGAAGAGTTAAGAAAATATTGACCAAATAAACTGAAGTAAAAAATAATAAAAAGTAACACAAAATAACAACGGGGCTATATACAGGGGGTACTGGTACTGAGTCAATATGCGGGGGTACAGGTTAGTCGAGGTAATTTGTACATGTAGGTTGGGGTGAAGTGACTATGCATAGATAATAAACAGCGAGTAGCAGCAGTGTACAAAACAAAATTTTTATTTTTATTTTTATTTCACCTTTATTTAACCAGGTAGGCTAGTTGAGAACAAGTTCTCATTTGCAACTGCGACCTGGCCAAGATAAAGCATAGCAGTGTGAACAGACAACACAGAGTTACACATGGAGTAAACAATAAACAAGTCAATAACATGGTAGAAAAAAAAAGAGAATCTATATACAATGTGTGCAAAAGGCATGAGGTAGGCAATAAATCGAATAATTACAATTTAGCAGATTAACACTGGAGTGATAAATCATCAGATGATCATGTGCAAGAAGAGATACTGGTGTGCAAAAGAGCAGAAAAGTAAATAAATAAAAGCAGTATGGGGGGTGAGGTAGGTAAATTGGGTGGGTAGTTTACAGATGGACTATGTACAGCTGCAGCGATCGGTTAGCTGCTCGGATAGCAGATTTTTAAAGTTGTTGAGGGAGATAAAAGTCTCCAACTTCAGAGATTTTTGCAATTCGTTCCAGTCGCAGGCAGCAGAGAACTGGAAGGAAAGGCGTCCAAATGAGGTTTTGGCTTTAGGGATGATCAGTGAGATACACCTGCTGGAGCGCGTGTTGCGGGTGGGTGTAGCCATCGTGACCAGTGAACTGAGATAAGGCGGCACTTTACCTAGCATAGCCTTGTAGATGACCTGGATGGGGGTGGGGAGGGGGGTGTCAATGTAAATAGTCCGGTGGCCATTTGATTAATTGTTCAGCAGTCTTATGGCTTGGGGTAGAAGCTGTTAATGAGCCTTTTGGTCCTAGACTTGGCGCTCTAGTGCCACTTGCCGTGCGGTAGCAGAGAAAACAGACTATGACATGGGTGACTGTAGTCTCTGACACTTTTTTGGGCTTTCATCTGACACCACCTCGTATATAGGTCCTGGATGGCAGGAAGCTTAGCCCCAGTGATGTACTGGGCCGTACACACTACCCTCTGTAGCGCCTTACGGTCAGGATACTCTTGATCGTGCAGCTGTAGAACCTTTTGAGGATCTGGGGACCCATGCCAAATCTTTTCAATCTCCTGAGGGGGAAAAGGTGTTGTCGTGCCCTTTTCACGACTGTCTTGGTGTGTTTGGACCATGATCGTTTGTTGGTGATGTGGACACTAAGGAACTTGAAACTCTCGACCCGCTCCACTACAGCCCCGTCAATGTGAATGGGGGCCTGTTCTGCCCGCCTTTTCCTGTAGTCCACGATCAGCTCCTTTGTCTTGCTCACATTGAGGGAGAGGTTGTGTCCTGGCACCACTGCCAGGTCTCTGACCTCCTCCCTATAGGCTGTCTCATCGTTGTCGGTGATCAGGCCTACCACTGTTGTGTCGTCAGTAAACTTAATGGTGTTGGAGTCATGTTTGACCACGCAGTCGTGGGTAAACAGGGAGTACAGGAGGGGACTAAGTACACATCCCTGAGGGGCCCCAGTGTTGAGGATCAGCGTGACAGACGTGTTGTTGCCTACCCTTACCACCTGGGGGCGGCCCGTCAGGAAGTCCAGGATCCAGTTGCTAAGGGAGGTGTTTAGTCCCAGGGTCCTTAGCTTAGTGATGAGCTTCGTGGGCACTATGGTGTCAGTATTACAGACTCGGTCATGGAGAGGTTGAAAATGTCAGTGAAGACACTTGCCAGTTGGTCCGCGCATGCTTTGAGTACACGTCCTGGTAATACGTCTGGCCCCGCGGCTTTGTGAATGTTGACCTGTTTAAAGGTCTTGCTCACATTGGCTACCAAGAGCGTTATCACACAGTCATCTAGAACAGCTAGTGCTCCCGTGCATGCTTCAGTGTTGCTTGCCTCGAAGCGAGCATAAAAAGGCATTTTGCTCATCGGGTAGACTCCCGTCACTGGGCATCTCGCGTCTGCGTTTCCCTTTGTAGTCCCTAATAGTTTTCAAGCCCACCACATCTGACGAGCATCAGAGCTGGTGTAGTAGGATTCAATCATAATCCTGTATTGACGCGTTTGATGGTTCGCCTGAGGGCATAGCGGGATTTCTGATAAGCGTCTGGATTTGTGTCCCGCTCCTTGAAAGTGCCAGCTCTAGCCTTTAGCTTGATGCAGGTGTTGCCTGTAATCCATGGCTTCTGGTTGGGATATGTACATACGGTCACTGTGGGGACAACGTCGTCGATGCACTTATTGATGCAGCCGATGACTGAGGTGGTATACTCCTCAATGCCATTGGATGAATCCCAGAACATATTCCAGTCTGTGTTAGGAAAACAGTCCTGTAGCGTAGCATCCGTGTCATCTAACCATTTCCGTATTGAGCAAGTCACTGGTACTTTCTGCTTTAGTTTTTGCTTGTAAGCAGGAATCAGGATAGAATTATGGTCCGATTTGCCAAATGGAGGGTGGGGGAGAGCTGTGTTTGCATCTCTGTGTGTGGAGTAAAGGTGGCCTGTTTTTTTTTTATCCTCTGGTTGCACATGTGACATGCTGGTAGAAATGAGGTAAAACGGATTTAAGTGTCCCCGGCCACTAGGAGCGCCAATTCTGGATGAGCATTTTCTTGTTTACTTATGGGCTTTATAGAGTTGGTTGAGTGTGGTCTTAGTGCCAGCATCGTTCTGTGGTGGTAAATAGACGGCTACGAATAATATATATGAGAGCTCTCTTGGTAGATAGTGTGGTCTACAGCTTATCATAAGGTACTCTACCTCAGATGAGCAATACCTCGAGACTTCTTTAACATTAGACATTGCGCACCAGCTGTTATTGACAAAAGACACACACCCCACCCCTCGTCTTACCAGACGTAGCTTCTCTGTTCTGCCAGTGCATGGAAAATCCCGCCATCTCTAAATTATCTGTGTCGACGTTCAGCCACGACTCGGTGAAACATAAGATATAACAGTTTTTAATGTCCCGTTTGTAGGATAATCTTGATCTTCATCTATTTTATAATAGTCATCTATTTTATTTTCCAATGATTGCACGTTGGCTAATAGAACGGATGGCAGTGGGAGTTTACTTGCTCGCCTATAAATTCTCAGAAGGCAGCCCGACCTCCGCCCTCTTTTTCTCCGTCTTTTCTTCAAGCAAATGGCAGGGATTTGGGCCTGTTCTCTGGAAAGCAGTATATCCTTCTCGTCAGACTCGTTAAAGGAAAAAGCTTCTTCCAGTTTGAGGTGAGTAAGTAATCGCTGTTCTGATGTCCAGAAGTTATTTTCGGTCATAAGAGACAGTAACAGCAACATTATGTACAAAATAAGTTAAAAAAATAAGTTACAAACAATGCAAAAAAAAAAACGAACAAAATAGCACAGTTGGTTAGGAGCATGTAAAACGTCAGACATTCTTTCCGGCGGCATTTTCAGACCCCGAAGGGGATGGGGAAGAGGAAGAGTGAGTTGGAGAGATGGAGTAAGACTGAGGTTAAGAGACGTGAGACTGACGACACCTCCCTGTGTCCTTCTACATATAACGTTATCGTGCTAACTAGCAATTTTAGTCTGATTTTGATCAAGGCTCAGGTCAGCATATGGGAGTGAAGAGGAGACTTAAATTACAGCTTATTTAGAGCCGCTGATCAGAACAACTTACCTTGCGGTATTGTAGAGCAGACCATTGGTTCCCACTGTGGGTTGGGGCCCTCTGTTGTGAGTGGTATCCAGAATATAGGCTGCGTCAAGGGATGACAATTGATACAAATACTATTATCTTTATTTTGTTAATAAATCTAATTGGCCTAAGGAATCACATTATTAAGCTATTTAGTAAGTTCAATGTTTTAACATAAAGGTTTGTCTATGTTTAAACTTACTGTTCGGTAGCTGCCCAAGCCTTATGGTGGATATAGAGCAGTTGTGACCAACCGGGTGATCGACTGGTCGATCTTCAAGGCATTCCTAGTCTATTACCAAACATTTCTGTATAAAAGCCAACGATAAAGGCTTGCGCTCCTGCTGTTGGCAGTAGGTGAACTTAGATTCAGAAGCCCTTACGCAACGGGTCGGCAGTGTTCCCATCTGTGGCTAAATTGGATAGCTCAAATCACCTTGCCTACAGATTCCAGCAAAGTTTGATACTAGCCTACATGAGATTTAATAACTTTTAAAAACCATGACCAGAGAGAGCCTGAAGAATACAGCAAAGAGCTGCTGTTTTTACGAGTGTGTTCATGTTTAAGTTTTTATTACAAAACAAAAAACGCACTTCTCCATACTACCACTTGCACTGCAGCTGCAATGAATTAGTAACCAAGTGTATCGATAGCCCTGCGTTTTAATTATTATTAGCAGCTCGTCTTGTCTATTTTAATATTGAGGAATACTTAACTTTTTCTGGTCATCGGAACAACATGAATTTGTGCATGAGGTACCATGATCTATTTTGTCATGGTGCTTTCAAGACAACTGGGAACTCGAAGAAAAAAAAACGAGATTCAACTGGGAAAAATCGATTTGAACGGTCAACCAACTCGAAATTCCAAGTCGGAAACTCTGACATCTTTCTAGAGCTCCGACTTTCTGACCTGAAGATCACTGACGTCGTAGTTTGACCTCCAGTTGTCTTGAAAGCATCATGACCATCAGATACAGTTACCATCAGTCCAGTAAAATTGAAAAAGTGAATTATTTAAATTCATGCTCAGCTGTGCCTTGGAAGTGCTACACCAAATGATATATATTTTTTTTAAATCAAGCTCAAGTTTTGAAATAAAATATGGTCTGAGAAGAAAAATATTGTCAGGCCAGGCATATAGCCAATATGCTGTGATAATGTGTTAGGCCTACTGCACAAAACCTCATTCTTACATAACTGTTTTTATTAAATTCATGAATTTAAAAGAATTTAAGTAAATAAATTCAGAGCAGTACATCTCGGCTTGTTTTTTGACAGCGAAAATGATCTTGACTCAGAAAAGGTTGGTGGCCACTAGTCTAGAGCAGAAGACACCTCCCTTTGTGGACCAGGGTCATGTAATGAAAAGTTCAGGAACCCCTCAAGTAGAGAATATTTACACATCAGACAGCTGTTTCCCCCAAAAAATATTTATCAATTTGTTTTCAACTACTGGTCCTGTAGCACGTATTTATTTTTTTAACTGTCTGCAGTATCCTCAGAACTCGACCTTTGTTTGACCATTTTGGGCTATGATGTCTATCAGGCCCTAGACGCTGGATGACTCTATATGACTCTGGGGAATGCTAACATGTGCAGCAGACGCGGATCCGTCCCCAAGGTGTAACGACTCGCGCACGCAATGGGCTGCCTTGCAGCTAGCCATATGGAGAACAATTTAACTTTACTGCATCTACGACTCTTGACCTGGAACCTGTCTCTCCCACACTGCAATTTCCTCCCAGGGAAGATGTGTTTAATCCTTCAACGGCCAAAAACAAAACCCGGTGAAAGCTTTTTTCTGTCATTGACGGACTGAGTCTGCCTGGGTATGGAGTGTGTTAACAAGCACTGTTGGGATTTGTTGCCACAGTGGCGCAGTAGTCTCTGTCGGTGTCGGATCCCTAAAGACATGTAGTCATATCATATAGTGGTGATGTCATTAGGTGTTTTTCCAATGCCACCACAATCTAATATTGCATAAGGAAACTACACTGCTTTACAAGGCTGCTCATTACAGTAACAGCATGTATATTGAGGTGATGGGAAAGGCCGAGAAATATGGGACTGAAGGGATGTCGGGTGGGGTGGAGATTGGAGAAACGGGTCCAGGTTGAGGGAGGGATGAAAAGAGAGGGGGATGATGAAATTATAGAATGTAAACACACAAACCCCAGACACTGGAAACCAACAGCTTTACACACAACTCAGTTTCTAACTAACATTCAGAAAGGGCTCCATCCCATAATTAGTTTTCAGTCTCTCTTCTGCCTACTGTGAATCTTGAGCCCTGCTATTTCCATCCACCCAGATCCATGGAGGATAAAAGCCAGATTAGCCAAAACCCAACATTTCTCTCAAACTTTTTCCTATTTAAAAAAAAAATCATACTCTCTCTTTCTGTCCACAGAACTTGACTGGGACTCGCCCTCTGCCCAGGTACGCCTACGATCCCTCAATTTTTGCCTTCCGGTCCCTCAGCAGGGTCCCTCCTTGCAATCCCTTGACTCCGTCCGAAGACCCCCCGTGTGTGTGAGGGGATAACACCAACAAAACCCCTCCTTCCTCACTTATTGACTCTATAGGAGACTGCCAGACTTCAAACTCTGAAGACGAGACTGAGCTAAATAATGAGTCATACCATTATGGTATGACCGTTAGGACAACTTGACAATGCCAATGTTTGAAGGTCAATATTGTACTCTCAGATAATCCTGCTCTGTCAAATCATGCTGTTGCTCGGACAACTGGTTCACTTGACAGAACCATCTAAGACACTAAGAATGGGGAGATCTTAACCCTGATATTGGATGATGATGTGAGACGGGGGCAGACGGTATGTGTGAACAACAAGGCTACAATAGAAATTGCTTTGAAAATACACCGCTTCACTCAAGCTCTCCGTTCCAAGGACACTTCAGGTATTTCATACATTAACAGCTGTCTTTTGGACACATTTTCAATGGATGTTTGTTCTAAAAATGGATTATCAAAGATATTTTTTAAGGAAAACACAAGCATTCGAAAGCATTCAAAGACTACTCCAATGCCCTTGATACAAGGGAAATGTATGTTGACGACAATCAAAAGGTCAAACAAACGCAAGACAGGTTTGTTGTCTAGACCAGGGTTTCCCAAACTCGGTCCTGGAACCCCCACATTTTAGTTTTTTGCCCTAGCACTACACAGCTGATTCAAATAATCAAAGCTTGATGAGTTGGTTATTTAAATCAGCTGTGTAGTGCTAGGGGGAAAAAACAAAAAGTGCACCCCAGGGGCCCCCCGCCGAGTTTGGGAAACCCTGATCTAGACGGACAACAGCTCATTAGGACAAATCATGAACAGGGACTTTCTTGATACATTGCAAGATGTACACTGCACGATATAAGTAAAGAGTCTATATTTTGTGATATCAACCAGCGCTAAGTGCGTCGATACTAGGGTCGAAATGGAGATCAGCTTTCTCCATTCAAATATTTCCTTAACATTATAATTATTTCACAATACTGACGACGGATCAGCTCCTTGAGAGATACTACCACCTACGGCTGCAAATATTGAGCGGCGTATTCTAATGCTTTTAACGCTTAGCCAATAAAAATGCACTAAATCACCGATTTGGTACATCATTGCGCACATGTTAGACTACACATCATGAAATATATTTAGAGAAATTGTATACAGCAGCCTACATGTAGCAAAATAGAACTCAATTGATTGAACATGAAATGTATTTCAACATATTATTGAAAACACCTACAGCCTACTGTTTATACTTTAATGCAGTCATCTCAGTTTTCACTTTGAAGCATATTTTTATACGTCACTCGTTTGTATCAATTGCAAAGACATTAGCAAATTCGTCTTTGTAGTCAACTTTGTTCTGAAGTTATCGGCGGTCACAGAGAGAACAGTCAACCATGTGATTCTATGTTTAGCGGAGATCTTCCGTTCATTAAGTGATGCTAGAGGGCAACAAAATGTATCTAAAGTTGCACTTAACTATTCTACGAGTGATCCGAGTCAGGCGTTAGATTACGAGGGCTTTCAAGTGCAATGTTAATGATAGTTTTGGGAAACAGCTCGGATATTTAACGTTGCTCCTACGAAGGGTTTAACGATGAACTTAGCAGCTTTAAGATGCTTTTATGGAAACCGGGCTCAGGTTACGAGACACTACGAAATGTATGACTAGTTCAAGAGGTAACCTTTAACAATGTAACCCTCAACCTGTTGACGAGTTTGTGAATATTACCTTAAGAGGAAAACAGGACAACATCAAATACTTTGTCCTCTTTTCCTGTATGCATTTCACTGTGCTGTGGTGCAGAAAAGAAAGGTATATGAGCATGGAAGAAAGGAAGTAAAAGAAATCTATGAGAATATGACATGATTTACTGCTTTAATTTCAGTGCTGTGTCATGAGTTTGTGTAGTACGCTATGCAATACATTTCTAACCCTGTATGTACCTCCTTTTCTTCGGTGGCACATCGCCACATGTATGAGACAACCGACAGTCATCCCAAACGTCTCATCTTTATGCCTCTGAATGACACTCCTGATGTATTGAACGTAAAACTGAGGCTAGTCTTGACTGTAGGGTCGATATGCTAACGTAATCAGTGACCAGACAACCTATTTATGCAAATGAATGTAACCCTTGGTGGACATGTTGCGATCAAAACAAGGTTGTCACCATAACCAAGCTCTGCTAGTGAATGTTGTGCAGCGCTCTGACATTTCTGTGTCCCTCGCATAATTTATGAACAAATAAATGCTCTGTGGCATCTTGATTCTTAGGAGTGATACATTTTAGATCACATTACATAGACTAATTCTACGTGCATTGACACGATTACCATTTTGGATTAGCTGTGTACCAGGGTTAGCATCAATCCCATTTCAATCCAGTCAATGCACGAGGTGAATCAAAAAACGAGTGTCATTTATTTTCAGTGAGGACATATTCTCCCTGTCACTCTGTGTGTCGCCTTCCTCATTGCAGTGGCCCACCCAGCTTCTGATCCATGACCCTGGTCTATTGCACCTCTAGCTACAGTACTGGTGGAGCTCTGGGAGTTGAATCTGGGATTACTCCATCCTTCAAGAGCCAATTGGGTCAGGAGAATATAGAGGGGTCAGGCAGCATGGTCGGGAGTGGGCTGGGCCAGGAGCTTAGAGAGGAGGCTCTGGAGTGAGAGCCCAGGGCCAAAGCTGTCTGGAGGTCCTGCGGCACTGGGATTTGGAAAAGTGTGTTTATGGGAACTGAGATTTAAACGTGTGTGTGAGTACAGTACGTGCTTGCATAAAGTATGTGTGTATCCAACCTGTGTGTATTTGCAGAAGTGCGTGCAGCTTGTGCACCTGGTATGTGAGTTATGTGCTTCTAGGGCTTCTGCACATAGATACCCCCATATCAGAGTGTATGCGCGAATAATAGTGTGTCTATGCGGGTGCAAAGGCTGAGTGGTGGCGTAGAGTGAAGCAGGACTTGCGTATGTGTCACATCAAAGCCTGCCAAGACGGCAAGGTTCCCACCCCTCCTCACTGGATCACAGCAGAACATCTCACCAAATGGTGCAAGCTGCTTATTGCCAGATCAGACTGTTTGTGTCAGTAGGTTGGTTTCCATTCTCAGGTTTATTTGACGAAGCAAAAAAAAATCTTTGCGACGTGTAATGGAAACGGCAGATATACATATTTTCTAAACATCGGTAACATTTTTATCCGATTGACGGATGGATTTTTTGGTTGAACTTCGTGACAAATGAAGATGGAATGTTTTTTTTCTTGAATCAATGTTTGCTGAATAAGTTTGCAAGCCACGTGATGTCATCACAACTAAAGCTCCACTCCACATTCAATTCTAAATGTCTACTGCTAGGAAATTACATTTTTTTAAACAAAAATGTTTTCTTTGCAGGACAAGGATTGTCCTGACTCAAGAATGCCTGAATTGTTTCGTCTTGCTTTTCTGGTTGGCTGGATGCAAGTTTAACCATCCAATTATAACAGATCTACAGGAGTGCAAATCTCACCATGGCACGGACCGAGGTGACACATTGACACATGATCATTATTAGAATATGGCAAATATTAGTCAATTATTGCGTTCTATACATGCTGGCTTTTGCAGGCTACCAGAGACAGGAAAATGATCGGTGGGAGGGCATACAGGCTGTCACCAATGTATTATTGCACAATTTGCCTAAATGGGTGATGGAAACACTTCAACCACTTAACTTGTATTCAACACTGGTTTCTTTCTTTTGTTGAGGTGTGACATTACGTCCAGCTGTTTTTAAAATCGACATAAACATCCTAAGTGGAAACACACCGTAGCAGGCAACTGTCGCATCTATTTTCTATGTCAACAAAATCACTGGACAAGTTAATGGAAACATAGTGGATCTCACACACTAGCTAACGTAAGCACCACTCCACATGGTTGGCTGTGAGAAACATGCCGGTATACATCGAGATGGATGGGGAGGGTGGAGGCTTTGGGGATTGTGAAAATTGAGGGGTAGAGATTCAGTGGTTGAACTGGAGAGGAGATGTGCAGTTGTAGACTCAAACAAATGTCTAAAAACATGGAGTTATTTATTTGTGGGGAAATGAGTCTTCACTGCAAACCTTCAAAAGATGGAATCTGAACAACCCCGTGGGCTAAGTACCGTGTGGACAACTTTATTGTACAAATAAAAAGTAACAAAATACACAACTTCTGGAAGAGTATTATTTTTAACCTCCCAAGTTTAAGATTCTCAGCTGGAAGGAATAAGATAGAATAGTAGTGAGGTGGAGGGAGAAAATGAACAAGAATAAATGCCGTGTGGGATTTCTGAGGCAGTGTAATCCTGCTCTAGGTAGCTTGCCACAAACGAAACCCTACTTCACACACACCAGGCTCCTAAACGCTGAGTCACTTGTAATGAAGATCTGGTTAAAAAGACACTTTGGAGAGGGAGGACACACACACTACTTTTGACTTGACTCATTATCAGCTTGGGTTTTATCCAGTAATGCCACACACATGTCCAGATGGTCTGCAAGCTGCTTAAATGCGCTCCCACACTCACTCTCCTTTGAAAAAGGGTTACGCCAGCAATTGACAGTGAAACCCAACAGCGAACCCATACTGTTCGGACGTCAGGTGGGCTTAGCTGCGAGAGAGCAGCCAAAGTAACAAAGCCGACCTCGGATGAGTGAATGTGGGCACTAACACTAAATCCTTCACTATATGCTGTACACTCATCTGACATAGGATAGGGCCAATTCAAATTGGACTCGGTTTAAGTGCAGCCTATCTCTATTACATACAAGGGGGTGAGTCAAGTGCTTTCAGGCAGGCCTACTACGGTAACTAGCCAGCAGATCCAACCTGCTTCCTTACAGCTACACTAGGGTCAGGCATAATTCCTGTTTTTATTAACACAGCTGAGCCTGTACAAGATATGCCTCGGGAAACAAACCTCAATCCAGGGATGTGAAATGCATTATACTCCGAATTGTTCCATTATTCCAACATTTCTCATCCCTGGATTGAGGTTCATTCTCCGAGCTATATCTTGCACCGGCTCAGCGGTGTCTTAATACACACAGGAATGCTTTCAGACCCTAGTGCAGCTGTAAAAGCAAGTGGTTCGGATCTGCTGGCTAGCAAACTAACCAGTATGTGAGGACTGATATCTTAACTGTAATGAGACTGGTCCTTTTTCACACTGTTCGAGGATATGTAATGCAAAACATTCACCAAGTTATTTCAATGACATGGTCATCTTGGAGAAAGAAGGCAATGGTTACCATGAGGCAACTACAAACCTGCTAGCAACCAACAAATTTAGTCATTTTCACAAAGAGGGCAACACTGTATGCTTTCCCAGTGCCAGCCTCCACATTGTTGCCATTTTCCCAGAAGTGAATTCAAATGTGGTAAAGGGTACACCACCGTTCAAAAGTTTGGGGTCACTTAGAAATGTCCTTGTTTTTGAAAGAAAAGCACATTTTCTGTCCATTAAAATAACATCAAATTGATCAGAAATACAGTGTAGACATTGTTAATGTTGTCAATGACTATTGTAGCTGGAAACAGCTGACTTTTTATGGAATATCTACATAGGCATACAGAGGCCCATTATCAGCAACCATCACTCCTGTGTTCCAATGGCACGTTGTGTTAGCTAATCCAAGTTTATCATTTTTAAAGGCTAATTGATTATTAGAAAACCTTTTTGCAATTATGTTAGCACAGCTGAAAACTGTTGTCCTGAGTAAAGAAGCAATAAAACAGACCTTTTTTAGACTAGTTGATTATCTAGAGCATCAGCATTTATGGGTTCGACTACAGGCTCAAAATGGCCAGAAACAAAGACTTTCTTCTGAAACTCGCCAGTCTATTCTTGTTCTGAGAAATTATGGCTATTCCATACGAGAAATTGCCAAGAAACTGAAGATCTCGTACAACGCTGTGTACTACTCCCTTCACAGAACAGCGCAAACTGTCTCTAACCAGAATAGAAAGAGTGGGAGGCCCCAGTGCACAACTGAGCAAGAGGACAAGTACATTAGTGTCTAGTTTGAGAAACAGATGCCTCACAAGTCCTCAACTGGCAGCTTCATTAAATAGTACCCGCAAAACACCAGTCTCAACGTCAACAGTGAAGAGGTGACTCCGGGATGCTGGCCTTCTAGGCAGAGTTGCAAAGAAAAAGCCATATCTCAGACTGGCCAATAAAAATAAAAGATTAAGATGGGCAAAAGAACACAGACACTGGACAGAGGAACTCTGCATAGAAGACCAGCATCCCGGAGTCACCTCTTCACTGTTGACGTTGAGACTGGTGTCTTGCGGGTACTATTTAATGAAGATGCCAGTTGAGGACTTGTGAGACGTCTGTCAATTTTATGTTATTTTAATGGACATTTTTTCTTTCAAAAACAAGGACATTTCTAAGTGACCCTAAACTTTTGAACAGTAGTGTATGTTGTATGCAATATCCCTTACTCAGGAGTGTCATAGAACACAAATAGATACTGAGGGGGTGGAGGCCTGTTTGTGTGTTGCTGCTAAGTCTGCAGGTGGGTGGAGTTGAGAAAAAAAAGGGTCAAAAGTTTGAGCCTTGTGTTCAGTAGCCATACTTTTCGTTGAGGTGGGTGCGGCCATCCCCAGACTGACCTGTAGACATGGAGGACAACGTTTTAGGCATATTATTCAGAACATGAACATTAAAAAAGTAGTGACAGTGCAGTGACCGGCTCGCAAAACACATTTAGTATGTTGGCCTGTTTTGTTGCTATATTAAGTCACTGGCTATCTGCTCCAAGAACAAAACCCTACGTAGTCACGTGTGTAACAGCTATGTGGGAAATAAATTATTCCACCTAACCATGCCAACCTTCCTCACATGTCGCAGTGTCTTCCAATGACATACGTTTCCCTTTAGGTACTCGCACGCAATCTTATCCAAGAACCAAATTGTGGGTTTCTTGCTAGTTGCTAAATACCAAGAGTTTTGTCAATTAATCCAAATGGCTCTTAGCAGTGTACTTACCCCCGCAAAACGTTAAAACCTTATCTTAACAGTGTGGCTTTGATCTGCATTCCTTGGCCACTGATGAAAATGCAGTCTAAACTCTCCCTTCTCACAAATTGGCCATAAAGCCTGTTTACTTCCCTTTTCCCTAGCTCCCTTCATCCCAGAGGTCAGGGGCAACCTTATTCCTCTTACTCAGGAGTGGTAGAGAACACAAATAGTGCTTCTGATAAAGAACATTGTGTTCAACAATAATCTTGATCTGTAATGTACATTTCCTCAGTCCTGAAACTCTTGGCGTAACTCCAAATGTCACCTAGCTGCGAGGTTACAAGCCTGTGAGATTGTTCAGACAAAAAGGTCTTATGTCTTGATGAAGGTTCTTCAGCAAAAACATTGACAGAAATTACATTACTGTTAAATGGTTGAACAACAGTTGACGAGGTTAAGGGCCTGGCTTATTAGTCAAAGCCGAGCCAAATTGTTGTGTCTTTGACCTCTGTGTTACCCTAGCGTTCACCTCAAGACATGGCCGCCCTATGTCAAGGGGCCAGGTGGTAGGTGATTAACATCACAAGATGAAAGAACTCATAGCAATAAACAAGTGAATATTCACAAGAAGTTATTTATACCTGTGGGGGGCACCCAGACACAATAGTCTGGGTCATCCTCAGGGTACGGTCCTGATTGGGCGGCTGGAGGCTAGAGACAAAAGCATGACAATGTGACACAGCATTTCTCTAACGAGCGAAGAAAGAAAATGCACCAACACCACAAAGTAGCTCTCTTTCCGCATGGTACAAATTAGGTAGTAAATGGAATATAGACCGAATATAATAGAGATTAAGGGTGAATCTTCGCATGGTACAAGAAAATTTACAGAGTAACCTAGTTTTGTATCAGCCCAGTATCTTTGTATAACTAATGTTGGTCTAAAAGTACACTGGATTTAAATTTGGGGGATTGTTTAGAACGCCAGCATTCTTGATTAACAGTATTAATTCATTCTCAATCAAGTTTTGGCTCGTTATTGGCTAGTGTGTGTGAGAGTGAGTGATTGAGTGAATGTGTGTGGGGGAGAATGAGCTCGAAGTGCTTACTCTGTTGGGGCCGGTGGTTCTTTTTTTCAAGAACTTTTTAGGACTAGGCTTGGCAGCTGCCGCCTCCTTGCCCCCTTCTTTAGGGTCTAAAGAAAGATGGGAGGAGAAACACCAGAACTAAAGTTAGGGACTAAAATCCATCCACACAATGGGAGAATCTCAATTGCATTGCCTCCTTCTCAAAACCCATTGGATAAGAAGGTCAGAGGAGCGGGACCTCCGAACTTCTCAACCAATGGGTTTTGAGGAGGCGAGAGGTCCCAGGAAATGAAACAGATTCTCCCGTGGACATAGTGCACATAGCCAGACAGATAGAAAAACAGTGTACCAACAGAAGAACAAAGAGACACAAACGTGAGTCCCTGTACCTGGTAAGGGCTTTAAACGGCCGAGAGGCGCATCTTCCATGGTTTCCTCAGGCTCCTCTACATCTATACTTCTCTGGGACAGCTTTTTCCCTATAAAAACCAGACAAAAACACTGTTCAATGACCACAGCTGAATAGTGATACGTTGTTACGGAAAACAATTTCAGCATGATGATGCCACATCAGAGCCAAACTTTGGAGATACATAGATATGTAGTATAATATGTATAGCTCTGTCCAAAGTAACACTGCCATCTACAGGCGATTGGGAGAACAACAGCTCCATATGGATAAAATAGACACAGGCTACATTCCAATTAACTACCCTTCAATTGTGCACGCCTACACCCCCTCATTGATTTAAAGGAATGGACTGCTGTAAGGAATATGTTGGAAACTCCCAGCAGTCATGCTTGCACCAATCAAATGCTTTTAAATGTATGAGGGGAAAGTAAACGAGTGCACACCTCTGGAGAAGGGTAGAGAATCGGGAACACAGCCACAGTGAGAAAAAGGTGGCAAGACACAGCATCCAACTTTTATATCATACCTCTGGGGGGTTGGGACAGAGGTGGGTCCTGCCTCTGGCATCCTGTACTGCAGCCCTCTGTGGAATCAGTGCTTTCATTGGACTGTTGGGGTTCCTCAGCCTGGATGTCAGCCTCAGTCAAGTCTTTACTCCCTTTGTTGTTGTCATCCTCCTCCTCTTCTTCCTCCTCTTCCTCTCCTTTCATGTTGAAGAGTTCTGCGGGCAGGTTGGCTCGCTTCGGGGGCAACTTCTAAGAAAGAGGGAAAGAGAGCACATTATGAGGAGTGAGACGACAAAAACATTGGGAGTGGTTGTGAAGAAGAGGCAACTGTTGAGTAAGAGATGCAGAGAGAGGGAGAGCTAAAGAAATAGGTGGACAGAAAGAAAATGCAGAAATAGGGATAGTGTAAACTGTAAAGCTTTTCCAGCATTTGCAAAAACCCTCTTATGAAAAGCTATTATGGATATTCTCCTCTGTTGCCAAGTGAACATACCCCTATGGTCCCAGTCTTCAGTTTGAACTTGGCGCCTCCCTTCATGGCACCAAACAGCGGTAGGGATCGCTTCTTAGGCTTGTCTGCATCGGACGACCCACTCCTAGACATGTGAAGAAGAAATTGTCAGAGTGCAATACTGTACAACCATGTGTAGCGGACATGCAGTATTCCTAGGAGGGAACAGCAATAGGCACTACTAATATACAATCATCATCTAGAGGCTTTTGAGAGAATAACGGACGAATGGATACATTGTGAGAAATAGGCACCAAGACGCAACATTCAACTAGGTGATTCAGATATTAGGGGATAGCTGCATGCATATGCATATATATCACCCAGTCTGCAGTGAAGGCATCTGGGCTGGCCGCGTGAGCTCCACCAGCCGACGCAGTCTCTGGGCCTCCTTACGCAGGTCGGCGGTGTGCACGTGCAGCTTACGGCGCTCCACTCCGTCCAGCCCCGCCTCGCTGCGCACGGCGACCATGAAGGCATCCAGGGGGTCCTCGGAGGACGAGTGAGAGCCGTCTGATAGGGAAGAGAAATAGAAGTGAATGGAAACCCGAGGATAAAGCACTCTGTCTCACTCGCACACATACACAGACAAACACAACACAACTCACTTGGGTGAAACTACACATAGTAGAGACAGCAACGTAGGTGTACCAGTGTTTCTTAATCCTGGTCCTGGGGAACCAAAGGGGTGAACATTTTGGTTTTTGCCCTAGCACTACACACCTGATTCCACTTTTCAAAGGAAACAGGATTCAGAAACACGAACCCACATTGCGATGAAAGGTGGTTGAAAATACCTTTTCTGTGCACCACTTACCTCTCCCTGTAGCACTGAGCTTCTTCTCGGTCTCTGCCAGCTCCTTCTCAACCACCAACAGTTTGGCCACCTTAGCAAGTCAACAAGCACCCTGTCACTCTAGCGCACACCATAAAAGCTACAGTACCCTTCCTCCCCTGACATATCACATACTGTGCACACAAAACATTTCAATAGACAGAAGAGGCTATTTGAAACAAAAACTTTGTTTTAGGGATTTGTAAAGTGTACTTCTGTTGCAGAGAATTGGCAACGTCAGTGCTATCACATTACAACGCTGTATGTGGTGCACTATCTTAGGTGAGCACTTCATTTTGAGAGATACTTTGTATTACCTTTTTCAATTCCTGAGGTAGAACTGTGAGAAAGCGTATTTAATGACATGGGTCTTTACCAGTGACTCGTAAGTGTCCGGGCGCTCCTGAATCTTTCCCGCCCTCTTCATGCGCTCCTGTCTCTTCTTCTCCACAGCACCGGTGCGGTCCAGAAAGTTATCATCGTCACTGTCATAGAAATCCTCGTCCTCCCAGTTCTTCTTCTTGCGCTTACGGGAAACTAGAGGGAGTGGATTATGAACAAGTTAAAGTACGACAACAGTAGAAGTTACAGACAATGAGCACGATTACATGCACACAATAGTGATTATTGTGGATAGTCAGGTTACTATAATGATTTGTTTAAAACGTTTACATGCTTTGCAAAAATAACGATTTCCCTAATAATCCTGTTTACATGGACACGGAAATCAGGCTACTGATGGGCCTTTTGATAAATGCAGAAAATCGGTCATCAAAATCAAGTGACCATGTTATTTTTGCTAATACTTTTTGATTCTCAGTTTGGACATATGAAGTTTGTATGTGAAAACTATTTACAAGATGCATACTTTGTTTTTCTGAACTCACTTCACTCGAGCACAAGAGGGAGGCTTGCGCTACCCGGTGCTGGAACATGCGCAGATGCCGATTGAAGTAAAAAAAAAAAAATGTATACATGTATTGCTCAGAAAAAGCAGGTGTTTTAATCGGCGTATGCTTACTTCGATTATGACCTTACGCCGGTTAAGATAAGCAGAGTAAGGTGTTTACATGACTAATGCCATACTCTGCCTTAATGTTTAAAATTGAATTATTAGTGTGCATGTAAACATACTCAATGGTACAGAGTAAGGACTCAACGTCTGGCGGACCAAGGGGTTAAGCCTACATATGGAATAAACAAAGTTGTTGGCGCATCTTCCAAGTGCCTAAACAGGCTACAATATGTCCAGAACTATGCTGCACGTGTCCTCAACCACACCTTCTCCCGCAAGCACATCACTTCCAGTGCTGTTCAACCTCTACTGGCTCCCCATATGTTCACGCGTCGACTACAAACTCCTGGTTCAAACCTACCAAGCTATCTCTGGACTGAAGTATCTGTCTGACCTCATTCTACCCTCCTGTCCCACACACACCCTTTGCTTCTCCAGGTCTGTATCCCTTCAGCAGCCCCGCAGCAGACTATGGGTGACAAGACTGTCAGTTGCGTGGCGTCGCGGCTGTGGGACGCATTTCCAGACACAATTAGGCTGCAGTCTCTGTCCTCTACTAATTCTGTTCTCCGGATCTGGCGACACCTGTATATAGCTTTGATTGTTGTCTGTGTTCTGGATTGTTTTTATTAAAAGTTTCATTTTTGTGTCTGTGAAAATCGCTAGACAAATTAAATGAATTATTATTATTATTATAATAAATATACATTGTAAATAAAAACTTGAATAACAACCAAAACGGCAAGCCATCACCTTCAATGTGAGCTATTCACTGTTTTGTAGTGTATTCACTGTGTATAATGTTACATTTCAATATAACTTTGGAATATTTGAACAAATGACTAGGAGCTGCTGAACCACTCATACTGCTGATGTAGCAGGCTGCATTGACTACAGTAAATAGTAACAGTTCTGTTGTGGGCTGATGTAGCAGCTCTGCTAGGACCCCCACCTGCCTCCTGCCTGAGCAGGCCCCGGGCCTCCAGGATGCGACACGCCTCCAGGGAAGACTGGATGGCCGCATCTTTCTTCTTCCCTATGTGGGTCACCTCAGCGACCAGCTGCTTCCCTGAAGCGTCATCCACTGGGAGCCTGTGTGTGGAAAGGAGGTGACATGTTTAACATTCTATTCAGTATGTCAATTTTCTACCTGGTAGTTCGTTGAAAGATAAATGTCACTAATTGACTAGGTCTGAATCAGTCCCTGATTAGTGGGTATGAATAAAAACCAGAGGGGCTGCAGACCTACAGGTCCAAATTTGAGAAGGACGGCAATATAATTTGCATGATATAATACATGATTGCACACAATTACATAACCTCAGACAAAATAAAATGCTTACTTTACTCTGCAGAGCCAGGTACCGTGGCTTTTGTCTTCATACTCAAACTCGAGCTCTTCCCCTGAAATAAAAGACAGATAGCGAGACACTGTCAAACACACCAACAGGAAACATGATTATGGTACTAGTGAATGTCTTTCTCCAAAGGTCTGACCTTCTCTGTCAAAGAAGCCCTGCAGTGCTTTCTTAGGGTCCTTCAGGTAAGCAGCCTCTTGGTCCTCCTGGAACTCTGTGGAGAAGGGGTTCTCCTCGTTCTCATCCTCTTCAGGGGCTGCCTCATCATCTACACATGTACAGTTGAAGTCGGAAGTTTACATACACCTTAGCCAAATACATGTAAACTCAGTTTTTCACAATTCCTGACATTTAATCCTAGTAAGAATTCCCTGTCTTAGGTCAGTTAGGATCATCACTTTATTTTAAGAATGTGAAATGTCAGAATAATAGTAGTGATTTATTTAAGCTTTTATTTTTTTCATCACATTCTCAGTGGGTCAGAAGTTTATATACACTCAATTAGTATTTGGTAGCATTGCCTTCAAATTGTTTAACTTGGGTCAAACGTTTGGGTAGCCTTCCACAAGCGTCCCACAATAAGTTGGGTGAATTTTGGCCCATTCCTCCTGACAGAGCTGGTGTAACTGAGTCAGGATTGTAAGCCTCCCCCCTTTTCCTCCAAACATAACGATGGTCATTATGGCCAAACAGTTCTATTTTTGTTTCATCAGACCAGAGGACATTTTTCCAAAAAGTACAATCTTTGTCCCCATGTGCAGTTGCAAACCATAGTCTGGCTTTTCTATGGCCGTCTTCCTTGCTGAGCGGCCTTTCAGGTTATGTAGATATAGGACTAATTTTACTGTGGATATAGATACTTTTGTACCCGTTTCCTCCAGCATATTCACAAGGTCAGCAGGGTAGCCTAGTGGTTAGTGCTTTGGACTAGTAACCGAAAGGTTGCAAGATCGAATCCCCGAGCTGACAAGGTAAAAATCTGTCATTCTGCCCCTGAACAAGGCAGTTAACCCACTGTTCCTAGACCATCATTGAAAATAAGAATTTGTTCTTAAACGACTTGCTTAGTTACATCAAATTTAAAAAAATAAATTAAAAAAATTCGCACCAAAGTACATTCATCTCTAGGAGACAACGCATCTCCTTCCTGAGCGGTATGACGGCTGCGTGGTCCCATGGTGTTTATACTTGTTTGTACTGATGAACGTGGTACCTTCAGGTGTTTGGAAATTGCTACCAAAGATGAACCAGACTAGCTCCACAATGAGACAGGGTGCGTGCAGGCCAGGCAGCAGGGTGCGTGCAGGCCAGCCTGCCAGTTTAGTGGAGTCAGTGTAGTCAGCTCAGCTATCCCCATTGAGACCGTGTCTGTGCCTCGACCTAGGTTGGGCAAAACCAAATATGGCGGTGTTCGCTTTAGCAATCTCACTGGAATAAAGACCTCCTCCATTCCTGCCATTATTGAAAGAGATTGTGATACCTCGCATCTCAAAATAGGGCTACTTAATGTTAGATCCCTCACTTCCAAGGCAGCTATAGTCAATGAACTAATCACTGATCATAATCTTGATGTGATTGGCCTGACTGAAACATGGCTTAAGCCTGATGAATTTGCTGTGTTAAATGAGAACTCACCTCCTGGTTACACTAGTGACCATATCGCCCGCGCATCCCGGAAAGGTGGGGGTGTTGCTAACATTTACGATATTTCGATTTACAAAAAAAAAAATAACCCAGCCGTTTTCGTCTTTTGAGGTTCTAGTCATGAAATCTATGCATCCTACTCAATCACTTTTTATAGCTACTGTTTACAGGCCTCCTGGGCCATATACAGCATTCCTCACCGAGTTCCCTGAATTCCTATCAGACATTGTAGTCATGGCAGATAATATACCAATTTTTGTTGACTTTAATATTCACATTGAAAAGTCCACAGACCCACTCCAAAAGGCTTTCGGAGCCATCATCGACTCAGTGGGTTTTGTCCAACATGTCTCCGGACCTACTCACTGCCACAGTCATGCTCTGGACCTAGTTTTGTCCCGTGGAATAAATGTTGTGGATCTGAATGTTTTTCCCTCATAATCCACGATTTTATTACGTTTGCAATCGCAACAAATAATCTGCTCAGACCCCAACCAAGGATCATCAAAAGTCATGCTATAAATTCTCAGACAACCCAAAGATTCATAGATGCCCTTTCAGACTCCCTCCACCTACCCAAGGACGTCAGAGTACAAAAATCAGTTAACTGAGGATCAAGGGAGACACTCGTTTTTTTTTATACTATATCTCTTGACACATTGATCAACATAATCATGGCCTCTAAAGTGCATACTGGACCCTATTCCAACTAAACTACTAAAAGAGCTGCTTCCTGTGCTTGGCCTTCCTATGTTGAACATAATAAACGGCTCTCTATCCACCGGATGTGTACCAAACTCACTAAAAGCGGCAGTAATAAAGCCTCTCTTGAAAAAGCCAAGCCTTGACCCAGAAAATATAAAAAACTAATCGGCCTATATCGAATCTCCAATTCCTCTCAAAAAAAATTGAAAAAGCCGTTGCGCAGCAACTCACTGCCTTCCTGAAGTCAAACAATGTATACGAAACGCTTCAGTCTGGTTTTAGACTCTATCATTGCACTGAGACTGCAATCGTGAAGGTGGTAAATTACCTTTCAATGGCGTCAGAACGAGGCTCTGCATCTGTCCTCGTTCTCCTAAACGTTAGTGCTGCTTTTGATACCGTCGATCACCAAATTATTTTGGAGAGATTGGAAACCCAAATTGGTCTACACGGACAAGTTCTGGCCTGGTTCAGATCTTATCTGTCGGAAAGATATCAGTTTGTCTCTGTGGATGGTTTGTCCTCTGACAAATCAACTGTACATTTCAGTGTTCCTCAAGGCTCCGTTTTAGGACCACTATTGCTTTCACTATATATTTTACCTCTTGGTGATGTCATTCGGAAAAATAACGTTAACTTTCACTGCTATGCGGACGACACACAGCTGTACATTTCAATGAAACATGGTGAAGCCCCAAAATTGCGCTCCCTGGAAGCCTGTGTTTCAGACATAAGGAAGTGGATGGCGGCAAATGTTCTACTTTTAAACTCGGACAAAACAGAGATGCTTGTTCTAGGTCCCAAGAAACAAAGATCTTCTGTTGAATCTGACAATCTTGATGGTTTTACAGTCGTCTCAAATAAAACTGTGAAGGACCTCGGCGTTACTCTGGACCCTGATCTCTCTTTTGACGAACATATCAAGACTGTTTCAAGGACAGCTTTTTCCCATCTACGTAACATTGCAAAAATCTGAAATTTTGTCCAAAAATTACGCAGAAAAATGAATCCATGCCTTTGTCACTTCTAGGTTAGACTACTGCAATGTTCTACTTTCCGGCTACCCGGATAAAGCACTAAATAAACTTCAGTTAGTGCTAAACACGGCTGCTAAAATCTTGACTAGAACCCCCAAAAAATATCCTATTACTCCAGTGCTAGCCTCCCTACACTGGCTTCCTGTTAAAGCAAGGGCCGATTTCAAGGTTTTACTGCTAACCTACAAAGCATTACATGGGCTTGATCCAACCCATCTTTCCGAGTTGGTCCTGCCGTACATACCTACATGTACGCTACGGTCACAAGACGCAGGCCTCCTTACTGTCCCTAGAATTTCTAAGCAAACAGCTGGAGGCAGGGCTTTCACCTATAGAGCTCCATTTTTATGGAATGGCCTGCCCATCCATGTGACAGACGCAGACTTTGTCTTTATTGAAGACTCATCTCTTCAGTAGGTCCTATGATTGAGTGTAGTCTGGCCCAGGAGTGTGAAGGTGAACGGAAAGGCACTGGAGCAACGAACCACCCTTGCTGTCTCTGCCTGGCCGGTTCCCCTCACTCCACTGGGATTCTCTGCCTCTAACCCTATTACAGGGGCTGAGTCACTGGCTTACTGGTGCTCTTCCATGCCGTCCCTAGGAGGGGTGCATCACTTGAGTGGGTTGAGTCACTGACTTGATCTTCCTGTCCAGGTTGGCGCCCCCCCTTGGGTTGTGCCGTGGCGGAGATCTTTGTGGGCTATACTCGGCCTTGTCTCAGGATGGTAAGTTGGTGGTTGAAGATATCCCTCTAGTGGTGTGGGGGCTGTGCTTTGGCAAAGTGGGTGGGGTTATATCCTGCCTGTTTGGCCCTGTCCGGGGGTATCGTCGGACGGGGCCACAGTGGCTCCCGACCCTTCCTGTCTCAGCCTCCAGTATTTATGCTGCAGTAGTTTGTGTCAGGGGGCTAGGGTCAGTCTGTTAAATCTGGAGTATTTATCCTGTCTTATCCGGTATCCTGTGTGAATTTAAGTATGCTCTCTTTAATTCTCTCTTGGAGGACCTTAGCCCTAGGACCATGCCTCAGGACTACCTGGCTTGATGACTCCTTGCTGTCCCCAGTCCACCTGGCCGTGCTGCTGCTCCAGTTTCAACTGTTCTGCTTGCGGCTATGGAACCCTGACCTGTTCACCGGACGTGCTACCTGTCCCAGACCTGCTGTTTTCAACTCTCTAGAGACAGCAGGAGCGGTAGAGATACTCTCAATGATCGGCTATGAAAAGCCAACTGACATTTACTCCTGAGGTGCTGACCTGTTGCACCCTCAACAACTCCTGTGATTATTATTATTTGACCCTGCTGGTCATCTATGAACATCTTGGCCATGTTCTGTTATAATCTCCACCCGGCACAGCCAGAAAAGGACTGGCCACCCCTCATAGCCTGGTTCCGCTCTAGGTTTCTTCCTAGGTTCTGGCCTTTCTAGGGAGTTTTTCCTAGCCACCGTGCTTCTACACCTGCATTGCTAGCCTACCTGGTTAAATAAAGGTGGGAAGAAATATTTTTTATTTTTTAGGTCTTGGCTTATTTATTTAGATTTTCCCATGATGTCAAGCAAAGAGGCTTGAAGGTAGGCCTTGAAATACATCCACAGGTACACCTCCAATTGACTCAAATTATGTCAATTAGCCAATCAGATGCTTCTAAAGCCATGACATCATTTTCTGGAATTTTCCAAGCTGTTTAAAGGCACAGTCAACTTAGTGTATGTAAACTTCTGACCCACTGGAATTGTGATACAGTGAATTATAAGTGAAATAATTTGTCTGTAAACAATTGTTGGACAAATTACTTGGGTCATGCACAAAGTAGATGTCCTAACCGACTTGCCAAAACTATAGTTTGTTAACAAGAAATGTGGTTGAAAAATTAGTTTTAATGACTTCAACCTAAGTGTATGTAAACTTCTGATTTCAACTGTATGTATAGATAGGAAGGTGAGAGAGAGATTAAAGTCAACATATTGAGGGCTTGGGTTGAAGCTACAGAGCTGTGATATGGTAGCAGTGGTTAATTGCAATTAGTGCAAGTAAACTATTCTGAGCCATGCATTACAGTCTCTCCTGGTGCTGAGCACTGAAAGCTTACCTATTCCCCAGGAACAGCCCGAATCATCGTTTAAACTCTTTCCCTTGATGCCACTGCTTTCTATCCCATCTTCCTTTTCCTCCTCATCTGAGCCTTCTCCCATCATCCTCCTCTCCAGGTCCTCCCGCTGCTTCCTGGCTCGCTCCCGCAGCTCTGTGACAGTCAGGTCTGACTCCGCCTCTTCGTCAAACTCTGGACCCTGCAGAGACAGACAGTAGAATAGGGCTATTCAGAACTACAATGGTAAAGGACTACATAAGTGATAGAGGTTTGAAGTCTAAGGATGTCTATTCTGATCTAGTACATCTAGCCTACTTGTGGTAGTAAGTGCACTGTGTATAACATTTTACTTAGCCTATCTCTGAATGGTATGAACACTAAGTAATGTTTTCTGGCATGAAGGAACAATTCTTATATTTTTTACCTGCATGATGAAAAGTCTAGTGCTTCCCCCGAATTTGAGTACGTGCCCAACCCGCACTCTGATGTAGGTATTCGGTGGTATCTTGTTCTTGTTGACGAAGGTACCATGTGTGCTGCCCAGGTCATGGACATAGAACCCTCTCGCCTCTCCAACTGCCTCCTCCTCTCCTGCCAGCCCACGGTACTGAATGACAGCGTGATACCTGGAAATTGAGGGGTGTTCCAGGGATACGTCACACACAGGTAAACGTCCGACCACAAAATAACTCTGCTGGGTGAGTGGGACCGTATCAACTATAGTGCCATTCTTGAGGGTTTCTAGGGAATATGGGACATCTGCCACTCCTGCCCAAGGAGGTTCGGCGTATGGAACAGGAGGGTGGGGTTTAAATTTGCCAATAGGTGTTCCTTTGACAGGAAATCTTGGTGGGGGTTGGACGTCTTGCAGTTTGGTCTTTGCGGCTACACCATCACTAATCTTGTCTTTTTCGGGATGTTTTTCGCTCTCTGCACCTTTCCGTGACGTTGTGTTGTCATTATCCGACGTGGAAGGGGGGGTTTGCTCATCTGAAGATGCCTCACTACTATCTGAAGTAGATGGTTGTTCTTTGTCGCCATTTTCTTCATGTGTAGGCTTTTTTGGTGCTCTGCTCGCGACAAGACCTCGTTTACTCACGAGCGAAGGCGCCGCAAAGAGAGCAGGTTTTTTGAAAGGGTCCTCTGTCTGAGTGTTTGAGTGTTCCTTGTCACATTCACCACCATTCTCATTACTCACACGTTCTTCCATTTGAGTGTCCATTTCTTTACCAGTAAATATTTCACACTCTACTGTGCGCGAGGAGTCCGCCATGTTTATTTGGTTCGGCTCTCAACTCGGACCGTGCTGTAACACAATTCTATACTAATTGTTACCGTCAGAGATGTTATCTGGGATATTATGCAAATATTATGAACTACCCTAAAATACAGAACCCGTAAAGCGGTACCATGTTAACGATATATATATATTTTTTTATACATTAACGTTACTGTGTGAAGCCAAATTATTAGCAAGGAGGAACTATTCCAAACGTTCCAATAATTTACACGGTGCCTTTTAATGACACGGACCAGAAGCAACGTCTGAAAGCTGTTTTGTTCTGGACGTAAACTATACTCTTGTTACATCTCTTCGAATACGGTGAGAAGCTAGCTATATATTTTGTACTAATCTATAAAATCGCTGTGTTAACTAGCTAAATTATAAAGCGCCGCCAATCGTGGATTATCCATTGAGCGGGCGTAGTTAGTTAAGAAGCTACATAGAACAACCTATGCACCTTATTTGTGTAATTGCAATTTGTATCGTATCGAGTAACCAGCTAGCACTATACTATGGGCAGAAATGGTATTGGGGTAATGGCGGCAAATTCAAGATACAAGAACCATTTGAACAGTTTTCTACAACTGGATGAAGTAGCAGAAAGAAGCGTGTCGATTTTTTTTGGAGAAGTTGAGTATTGACGAAGACTGGCGTCAAGTACTAAAATACGTACTCCGGTAGCTAAGAAATTAAACCTGACGAGCGTGATATTGTACAGAGAGTGGAAACGGTTCAGAGAGAACAATGAGACAGATATTTCACCGGATGTATAAATGTGAAGCTTCCGCTTGGCGTTTCCACTCAATACCAAATATGATAGTGGAAGGAGATGGATTTTGGCCGATAACTTTTATCATGGATGAAACATTTGATCTCAGTACATTTTTCTGTTCCCGAAACTAGAAATATGTTACGAACAGAGTGGACTGCGTTTTGTAGACTAACTTTTGGCAGAGTTGTAAAAAATCGCGTTGTTTAGGAGTGTAAAGACGAATTGAGATTCTACTTAAGAGTAGATTTTCCCTAACGGGAAATATGCAGATGCCTGCTAGCTCGTGTTTGGTCTGCCCACTATGACTAATTTGTTCTCAATGCAAACGAAAGGATGTGGTGTATCTTGGTTTAGTTATATAAATCTTTGGTTCAGACTTGTCTGTGGGAAAGGCGGAAGTATGTTAGACTCGGATGGCGCGTTGAGTAGAGTTAATGGAAAATTGTAGCGTTGAAAATGTAGCAAAACGGACTAAAGTTGTTAATAAAGATAGTATTCTATCTAATAATGCCTTGTTCCTTGTTTAAGTACGTTTCATGGAAAAGTATGTGTTTTTGGGAGATCCATTTGCGGTCAGGGAGATGGGGGCTGCACTGGGAAAGGTAGAGTCAAAGTGGACAGGCGCCTCATTTATAAACGCTACAAACGCACAAAAATGCCAGTTCCAAGGAAAAGTAGCCTAGTAGTAACTTTGGGGAAAATATATTGGCAGTCTTATTCGTAACAAAAAAAAACTTGCAGTTAGGCCTAAATATAATAAAATGCAATCATTTGCTGTTAGTGACTTGTGAAAATTTCTGTATTTTATCTTTACATTATAAAATAATTAGAAATAGGTATCTATTTATATTATTAATTTAATTTGCATGATAATTGCAGAATCAATTCATTACCTGTTTGTGACTGATGGTTTTGTACTCACGAAATGGCCTAAAGGCCAAGTTAGGGTAGGCTACTATTTGTCCCATCTCTCATTTAATTGGACCCACTTCACAGTAGTAAATAAGATGCGCTATTTCAAGTATTTTTGCTCTATGCGATCCGATCCGTAGTGCAGTTTAATGGTAGAACAGACGGTTCACCTTTTCCATTTACCTTTTGTAGGCTATGTCTGAATAATGTAATGTTACATTTCTCGAGTAGACAATATTTCATTTATAAACAATACATAGGCCTAATATATTGCAAAGAAATTGGCAATATTGCAGAATAAATTCCTCACATTTTCTGGCCATGATGAGTTATTATTCACGACGTAGCCATAAAACAAATTACCATGCACATCTCTCTTTTAATTGGGCCTATTCGAAAGGCTATTATTATTTCAAGTTTTTGCTCTATGCATCCGAAAGGGAGTGCGGTTTAAAAGCTGTTTATAACATACAGGTGAACATGAAGTTGATCTGTTGCATTGACTTTTGTAGGCTACTGTAGTTGTATGTTTTTCAGAGTGGACAATATTTTAGAATTTGCGGGCAGTGCACCATATTTAGATTTGGGAAAAGTACATTCAGAACACTATCGAATTCCAACCATCTGTTTACAGTTCCAGAACAATTTGCAATTGTTTTTGTCTTTCAGAAATGGTCAGATACAACAAATGTCACTACAAAAAAAAAAAATCTGCCAACACCTCCAAAGACATTTGATCAAGTTCACCATTGCTAACTCCTTTAGATACTGTCTTTGCCTAATTCCTATACTTTCAAGGTACACAACAAATAAGGGCATTATTGTCACAATGTAAGGTGAATAATGGGCGTTTTTCAGGCAGAGCTATAATGCTCGTTGTCACATGCACAGTTTTATGACTGGTCTGATTTATAACGGGAAATGTGTATGTCAGTGCCGTTTAAGATGAGAGAGGATGATTCTTTTTTTCTCCATGAGCATGGCCTTATTTCTAATACAGCATATTGGATGACTGTCATTCATATTCCATTCACTCAGTTCAATGTAACAGCCATAGGTTTAGATTTAATTTCCCAGACTGAATCCAACTGAAGTAGTCTTGAACTCAAAATGATTTGCTACTAAATGTACTTAAGGATCAAACATCAAAGTACATTTGAAGGTTTTGTAAACCTATCAAATGCTTAATCATTTTAATCAACTTAAACCTCTTCATCAGACTCCTCACACGCTCCATGAAGTCTGGACATTTTGGGCATCAGCAGATTTGAATCTGAAATACATAAAGAACAAAGACATACAAATAGACAATTAATTACTGTCCAAAAAAAACTATATTAGATGTGACACATTTATCAGTGCATAAATCATTGAAACATGATGTTACCAATTGTAACCGTGTTTGTTGTTTACTGGACATTACATATTGATGATGACTTTTGGAGTACTTAGCATAGCAATCTAGAGCCACTACCTATTCCAGGTGCTGGACAAGCCCCTGGTAACCTCGCAGGAAGTGGTCCAGTGCACGCAATAGGTGTCCAACCCATTGGGTCCCGCCAATTCTGGTGGGCACCAGTGGTGTGTGCCCAATAACCTGGAAGCTGTTTACCAGGTTTGCCCTGTTCAGTGAACTGGTGTGGTAGAAGGTGTAGAGCCCACTGAGGAGGTCTTCTACTTTCTGAAACATCACGTTGGACCGGATGGCATCAGAAATGGTCAGTTCAAGGCGGTGTGCCATACAGTGGATGCCGATGATGTAGGCCCTGGTACCCTTCAGCCGGCTGACCACACCATTCTTGGCTCCGGTCATCACAGCAGCTCCATCTGTTCCCAGAGCGACCAACTTGCTCCCCCACTCATCACACGCTCCCTCCATGATGGCACTGATGGTGTTGCTTATGTGTGCCGCGTCTGCGTTCTCCACTGACTTGATTCCAACAAACTTCGACTCGATCTTGCTCTTGTGACAGAATCTGACAAACTAACTCCTCCTCTTTCACAGAACTGTCTGTGGAGCCATCTGACACGATGGAGAGAAATGTGGTGTTTTTCAGATTCTCTCTGATGCCGTTTCTCTCCACCTCTGCAATATGGTGCAAAAACTATTTGGCCTGCTTCTCCTTTCTATATGCTGAGCCCACAGCAATTCCTTTTTTTCTTTCAAACTGCAAAAATCAAACATCAAATGAATTCAATAATAATTAAATATACAATCATGTTATCCAATTTAGCTGGCAGTTGATTGTGCTAAATTAGCCTTCTACCCTTTGTTTACTTAAGGATCAACACTATAAGGCTGGTAAAGTCGATTGTGTCACAATGCTTTAAAATGTGAACAGCATCTGGAGACAAACATTTTACAAGTTCTCATTTACAACTGCGACCTGGCCAAGAGTAAAGCAAAGCAGTTCGACACAAACAACACAGAGTTACACATGGGATAAACAAACGTACAGTCAATAATACAATAGAAAAGTCTATATACAGTGTGTGCAAATTAGGTAAGATAAGGGATGTAAGGCAATAAATAGGCCATGGTGGCGAAGTAATTACAATATACCAATTAAACACTGGAGTGATTGACGTGCAGAAGATGAATGTGCAAGTAGAGATACTGGGGTGCATGGGAGCAAGATAATTAAAGAAATACAGTATGGGGATGAGGGAGTTGGATGGGCTATTTACAGATGGGCTATGTACAGGTGCAGTGATCTGTGAGCTGCTCTGACAGCTGGTGCTTAAGCTAGTGAGGGAGATCTTTCCAGTCATTGGCAGCAGAGAACTGGAAGGAAAGGCGGCCAATTGTGGAATTGGTTTTGGGGGTGACTAGTGAGATATACCTGCTGGAGCGCGTGCTACGGGTGGGTGCTGCTATGGTGACCAGTGAGCTGAGATAAGGCGGGGCTTTACCTAGCAGAGACTTGTAGATGACCTGGAACCAGTGGGTTTGGTGACGAGTATGAAGCAAGGGCCAGCCAACGAGAGCGTACAGGTCGCAATGGTGAGTAGTATATGGGGCTTTGGTGACTAAACGGATGGCACTGTGATAGACTGCATCCAATTTGTTGAGTAGAGTGTTGGAGGCTATTTTGTAAATGACATCGCCGAAGTCAAGGATTGGTAGGAAGGTCAGTTTTACAAGAGTTTGTTTGGCAGCATGAGTGAAGGATGCTTTGTTGCGAAATAGGAAGCCGATTTAATTTTGGACTGAAGATGCTTAATGTGAGTCTGGAAGGAGAGTTTACAGTCTAACCAGACACCTAGGTATTTGTTGTTGTCCACATATTCTAAGTCAAAACCGTCCAGAGTAGTGATGCTGGACGGGCAGGCAGGTGCGGGCAGCGATCGGTTGAAGAGCATGCATTTAGTTTTACTTGCATTTAAGAGCAGTTGGAGGCAACGGAAGGAGAGATGTATGGCATTGAAGCTCGTCTGGAGGTTAGTTAACACAGTGTCCAAAGAAGGGCCAGAAGTATACAGAATGGTGTTGTCTGCGTAGAGGTGGATCAGAGAATCACCAGCAGCAAGAGTGACGTCATTGATGTATACAGAGAAGAGAGTCGGCCTGAGAATTGAACCCTGTGGCACCCCCATAGAGACCGCCAGAGGACCGGACAACAGGCCCTCCGATTTGACACACTGAACTCTATCAGAGAAGTAGTTGGTGAACCAGGCGAGGCAGTCATTTGAGAAACCAAGGCTGTTTAGTCTGCCGATAAGAATGTGGTGATTGACAGAGTCGAAAGCCTTGGCCAGGTCGATGAATACGTAATGTATACAGTAATGTCTCTTATCGATGGCGGTTATGATATCGTTTAGGACCTTGAGCGTGGCTGAGGTGCACCCATGACCAGCTCTGAAACCAGATTGCATAGCGGAGAAGGTACGGTGGGATTTCGAAATGGTTGGTAATCTGTTTAACATTAAAATAGAATGTTACAGAGCCATAGGAAAGCTTGGAGATCCATGTCAGCATCAGTAGGCCTATAATTTTATGGTATTTATACACTATTTTGAGGTGAACCAAAGCTTATCAAGAGCTGAGAAATAACCTACAATACTGGACATCCGCACGCACATCCACTCAAAGTCAGAAAGTGGTCTCGCCTTGCCAATGTTATGTACAGTCCTAACAGTATCTTCATCTTCGTACTGGTCTGCTCTGACATTGCCATTAGTGCTGTCACAGAGGGTGTCAAGAGGAGAGGCTCCGATTGAGCCCGGGACACAGGCACGCAGGCAATGTGACACTTGTTGTGTTCATGGTCACGAATGTTCGCCAGCTTCATCGTTTTCTTTTTCCGATGACAAATGAGTTGTTTCTGCTTTTATCTTTAGCATACTGGCGACACACAGAACAACTCATCACCACAGCCTCAGCATCATACTGTAGCCAGCCTCTTGAAACTCCTTTATCTCCAAACCTCCATTTCTCACAAAACTTTATTTAAAAAAAAATGTGATTCGTCCTCCTTTTCTTCGGTGGGTTTTCGTTTCAAAGGTTGGCTTACCCCAGGTAAATGTCGGCACATAACAGCTATTTAATGAACGGTAGCTAGCTGCAGACCCGTGGCAAGTGAGCAATGTCGAGTAGCTGATGTCCCGTATGGTATAAACAGTGCCGCGAAACTAGGAGCACTAAAGACGGTCTGTGGCTGGCAAACATGAGTCATTTCCTCCGAACCATCATGCCAGATATTTTATTACATTACTCTCTTGGTTCAAACATTTACCCGCCAGTGTTGCGGATAGCCTTCTGAGATTTACTCACCAAACAGAAAATCTACCCGCATTTGGCACTTGGCGGGTGTTAATTCCGGACCCTGAGTGTAGTGCTAGCTAGCTGTAGCTTATGTTTTCAGTACTAGATTAATTCTCTGGACAACATGTCAGTTCATGCTGCAAGAGCTCTGATAGGTTGGAGCACGTCCTCCGGAAATTGTCATGATTACTGTGTAAGTCTATGGAAGGGGGTGAGAAGCATGAGACTCCTGGGTTTTGTATTGAAATCAATGTACCCAGAGGAGGACGGAAACTAGCTGTCCTCTGGCTACACCATGGTGCGACACTACAGAGTGCTGTTGAGGCTACTGTAGACCATCATTGCAAAATAGTGTGTTTTAATCAGTTATTTGGTGATGTGATTATATTAATTATAGTTTTTTCGAAAAGGATAACATTTTTTAAATTGTTTATTTTAATGAAATTCACTGAGGATGATGATCCTCCCTTTCCTCCTCTGAGGAGCCGCCACTGGTGTATGTATGGCTTGAGCCAAGTTTATAAATATTTTGGTGCAGATATTTAGTGTAAAATGTACACACCGTTTATAAATGAGGCCCCAGGGTCCGGTTTTCCGATAGCGATGGAACTTAGGCTTACTAGTGTTTTTAATTATGTATCTTTCCTACAACGGCCAAAGATGTAACATGCGTTTCCCAAAACACCACACAGAGAGAACTGTGCTAAGTGCGTCGTTGGAGCATGTGTCGATACTGATAGGATCAAAAGAAAGGGAGCACTGCTCTATGATCAGCGTTCTCCATTCAAATCTTACCTTAACATTATAATTATTTCTTCCTAGAGAAATATTACCACCTACGCCTGCAAATGTTAAGTCGCCTTATTCTAATGCTTACTCAATAAAAATGCACTAAATCACAGATTTGGTACATCATTGTGCACATGTTAGGCTACACATCATGACGTCTATTGAGACAAATTACAGACAGTGATGCAAGTTAGATGTCAATTGTTCGTGGGTAGCTAGCTAACAATTCTTCGTGGCTATCTGGCTAGCTAACATCAGTAGCTAGCCAGTTAGCCCTATTGACTTATTATGGGATTGCGATCTACGGTTGGTAGGCAGGTAAATATGCCAAAATTAACGCAGCATGTATTTATTAACATGTCAAGATAAAATATTTTAGTCAGGCAACATATGAGATGTGAATAGGCAACATTTCATTCCTAAGTTGGAATGTATTTTCTATCGCTTCAGCTCAAATAAATGTCCGCCATTGATTTCAAGAAATTGTGCCACATTTTTTACGTGGTTGCGTCAAATTGAACAAAAATATAAACGCAACATCTAAAGTGTTGGTCCCATGTTTCATGAGCTGAAATAAAAGATCCCAGAAATGTTCCATACGCACAGAAAAGCTTATTTCTCTCAAATTCTGTGCACAAAGGTGTGGCATTCAATTATATGAACTGTAACTCAGTGAAATTGTTGCATGTTGTGTTTATATTTTTGTTCAGTATACAAACGGAGTACACATTAGAGAAGTGACGTCCATGCTCTGGTTGGCATACTTTAATTTGGATCATACTCCGACCGTCCCGTGCTCCAATTTGCATGCTTGGAGCATGGTAGTATGCATTTTGAAAAACCCCTGGAGTAGTGGATGCTAGACTTGGGCGGTATACCGTATACCGGGTTATTTGGAAAAAGCCACAGGATGGTTTTTCAATACCATCAATACCATTGGAACTATTAAAAAAATAAAATAATAATCTTATGAATTTGAATATTTGTAGCTACTTTGTAAGAAAATACATGCAGTCAACTTGTGCAATATGTTAGGAGATAAAGAACATTGCGCTCTTCATTTCACCTGTCAAATTATTATGAAGCTTAGTCTGTAGTCTGTTTACAAGCACACAACTACAAGAGACCAGAGCCTTGTGAGTCACTCAATGTTGTGCAGCATGCGCCAGGTGATCTAATTACAGTAGGGAATTCACAACTAAATGTTTGCCAGCTAGATGGCTTACAACTATAAAGTTAACTGTCTAAAATGTGCTAAATGCTCTGCAGTTGTGATGAGATTTTGATGTTGGTGTGCTGTGCCTTTTTTTTCTCCACATATAGTGTTGTGTGTTCCTTCCAAACAACTTAACTGTAGTTTCATCTGTCCACAGAATATTTTTGAAAAATACAATAATTTGTGTGTTATTAGTTGAAGCAAACTGTGTTTGTCTGTTGTGACTTAGATGAAGATCAGATCAAATTTGATGACCAATTTATGCAGAAATCCAGGTAATTCCAAAGGGTTCACATACTTTTTCTTGCAACTGTATATACTAGTTGGTCTCAGAGGAAAGCCCCAAAAATTGTCAAGGACTCCAGTCACCCAAGTCATAGACTCTTCTCTCTGCTACCGCACGGCAAGCGGTACTGGAGCGCCAAGTCTAGGTCCAAAAGGCTCCTTAACGGCTTCTACCCCCAAGCATAAGACTGCTGAACAATTAATCAAATGGCCACCCAGACTATTTACAAGGAACCCCCACCTCCCCCTTTTTTACACCGCTGCTACTCGCTGTTTATTATCTATGTAAAGTCACTATATCCATACCTACATGTACAAATTAGCTCGACTAACCTGTACCCCCACACATTGACTCGGTACTGGTACCCCCTGTATATAGCCATTTTATTGTTTTCCTTTTTATTTTATTTGCTAAATATTTTCTTAACTCTATTTCTTGAACTGCATTGTTGGTTAAGGGCTTGTAAGTAAGCATTTCACAGTAAGGTCTACACCTGTTGAATCGATTCTCAATTGCAATACGGCTCTAGAAACATAAAGCCCTTTACTTTCATATCACATCAAAAATAACTTCCCAAATGCGAATATACACTTAATGTATGTACTGTGTTTTAACCGGCTTCATCACAATTGCAGCCGACAGTTGCAGCCTTCTTCCGTTACACACAGGTGTTCGTAAACATGCTTAGATGGCTAATTAGCACAGGGGGTCCCTCTGTCTTCTGTAAACGCGCGCTGTAACGTGGAGATATGGCCGTGTGGGAACACGTGTTTTTTTTTTTTTTTTTGAGATAAGGTCCTTATGCTTCCAAAACTGTACCACAAGCGATACGTGTTAATGTTCTTAGAAAAACTCCCCTGTACAGAAGACGCCTTCGTCCAATGACTCTTATCTGTAATGTAATGAAACTGAGAGTCCTGATGAAGGGCTAGGAGATTCCTAGATGTGAGAAGTGTGCAAGGAGGGGCATGATGCAAAGGAATTGGGTACTGATGGTGCTGGAGCTTAGAAGTGTCCGGTGAGATAAAGGCAGGTTGAGGTTGCCAGGATCGGAGTAGCACAGAAGGTGTCGTATGCTTAGACAGTGAAGAGAGTAGTGGAGGAAGATGGGTCCAGGAGGAGGGATCCTAAGAGGCTTGCTGTGAGTAGGCAGAGGTCAATAGAGAGTGATGGGAATAACGTGCTTCAGTACGGTTGGTTTCTTAGTGTTCATACCCATTGTTAGCAACTGTACTGCAGAACTGGAATTTAAATCACAGGAAAAAAACATTTTGTGGTAGCAGCTGCAGAGAAGTACGTGGGTGTACGAGATTTTACTGCAGAAGAGTTTCAAGGTGTGTTGAACAATAGTGTCCGTCATCCCAGGCTGCTGGCCTGGTGCAGGATCAGATATGGCCAAGTAGTGGAATAGTGGTTTTAATGGGTGTAGGGTTAGTTGGTAGGGCCATTTTTGTTCCCTTATCACCGTCCTTCCCTTTTTGTGTTACTAAGTGTAATCAATTCACACTCCAGAACAGTAGGCAGAAACACAGGGCTAGATAAGAGAAATAGATAAATTAGGTCCTTGTTCCTTTTAGTGTGTGCTGATTGCCATCTCCCCTGCTTTGTCACATACCAGAAACCTCATCACACGAGAGCCTGAAGCGGCTCACTAGGGAACGATGATGCGTTACTGGGGCGAGATCCCCGGGCCGGCAGGCGCCCCACCGAGCCGCAGCTCCTTCGACCTGCTCCAGCGCGAGTTCCGCTCGGTGGAGATGCAGGACCCCCCTCTGCACCAGCCCTCGGCCCAGCGGCCCCGGCCCACCACCATGCTGGACATTCCCTCTGAGCCCTGCAGTCTCACCATCCACACAGTGCAGCTATGCCAGCACACCCGACGCCTCCGCAGCCTCCTGGCTGCAGCCCAGGGGAAAGGTCTGGTCCCCTCGGAGGGCGGTGGTGCTGGAGGAAGTAGCAGGCTGGAGGAAGGGGAGGCTCTGCCCCCACGGCCACCCACACCGCCGGCCGCCCCCGATGACCTGCTGCCCCTGGACAGCAAGGCACCCTGGCAGCCCTTCCAGCTCTGCCACAGCGACCCTGAGAGTGACTTTTACATGTAAGAGAGTAATGGCTGTGTCTTGACTTGTTGCAGTGGCATTCACAGTGTCACTTTGTATTGTGATCTATGTTTATTGATTGAACTTTGCATTCAAGTCACAATAAGCAAATGAAGATAAGCAAAATGGATTATGATCGTATTTTTTTGTGGAAGAATGTGGTGAACAGTGCTCTGGCAACAATGAGGCAAGGAATTATCAGTTAAGTTCCACGTTTTCTCCTGTGAGCTAGTTCTGTCTTATCCCTCCTTCAATCTTCACCTCTATCCCCCTATGTCTCTCGCCCCCTCTTCCTCCCCTCTCCCCATACAGGGGAAAAGGTGAGCCTGTCACGGAGCTGAGCTGGCCCTCGTGCCGACAGCTCCTGTACCAGTCAGTGGCCACAGTCCTGGCCCACGCCGGCTTCGAGTCGGCCCAGGAGAGCGTGCTGGAGACCCTGACTGACCTGGCCCACGAGCACTACCTGCGCCTCAGCCGACTGCTGCGCACGGCCGCTGACCGCGAGGCCCGCCTGGGCGCCACGCCCTTCCCGGACGTGGTCGAGCAGGTGTTCCACGAGGTGGGCATCGGCAGCGTGCTGGCCCTGCAGCGCTTCTGGCAGGTGCGCATCAAGGACTACCACAGCCACATGCTCCAGGTGAGGAATTGCTGGTGTTGTTTTGGGATGGACTTTGTTTGTGATGTGGTGGCTGGGGGAGAAAAGTGTGTTGTGTTTAGTAGGACACAACGTTGTGAAAGGATCATATAGACATCCATTGTGTACAACAGACTCCGATAGTATTACTCCCTCCTGAACATGACCCTGATATTGACATGGCTAGGTGAGACCAGGCACCTGCACCCTGTGGAGATTATTTGACCTTCTAGTCCTGTGTAGGTTAGATTATCCCCCTGTTAACTCTCTATCCCCTGTGCCGTTCCCTAGGTCAGCCAAGAGCTATTTACCACTCCGCTGTTAAAACTATCCCTTCGTTCTGTTCAAAGTCAGCAATACCAGGCTCCACAGTGCAACCATTTTACTCGCATTTGCGCCCAAAATGTATATGTGAGAACAGAAAAAAGTCAACTATGAGCACTTGCAAGCTGTTTTATAGCGGGTAGCTAATCACACAAAGAACTACGGATCCCATATAGCTATCCCACCTCGCGCAGCAATAGTGCCTGGGGGGGGGCTGTGCGCACTCTGAGTGAAGTGCTGAAAGAGTCACTTTTAGAAGCGCACAGGCATAGAAGTCCAATTTACCCGAACATCTACTAAAGTGTGATGATGTCCTCGTGTTTCTTGGCTATTTACATTATTCTGTTCACACGCTAGATCGTTTTTCAATGTCAGTTTGAGCTTGCTCAACTGCTTGCGAAAAGATGGTCGGACAGACAGTGTCCTGTTACCACTGTAACCTCCGGCCCTTAAAAGGGCAGATGAACATTTGTCTCACCTAAGTAATTTAAATATTTGAGGGTACATTGTGCTTGATTGAGCATGGAACACTCCCAAAAACGTTTTATTCATGAACCATTAGTAATTTATTATAAAAACAAGCATACTTTGTCAGTGTAGGGCCCTGCAAGGAGCTCACTGTTAACCCTCTATCTATCCCCTGGGGCTGTTCCCAGGTCAGCAAGGAGCTGTCGGAGGAGTATGAGCGGCTGGTGAACCCTGAGAAGGCCCTGGAGGACTCCAAGCCCCCGCGGATCAAAGAGGAACCAATGAATGACATTGCCTTCCCCATCAGCGAGGAGCCAGAGGCGGACCAGGCTTCTGGGGATCAGGCCCTCCCCATGGGGGTTCTGGGGGCCCCAAACGAGAGGCTGGCTGGGGGCCTGGAGGGGGAACACTCACCACACACCTCAGGTACCGTATATACCCCCCGTAATACTAATACTATGTGCAGTCCTCACCATATGTATTTGGACAGTGAAATTATTTTTTTTATTTTGGCTCTGTACTCTAGCATTTTGAAATTGAGATCAAATGATTAACATAATGTCGTTTAAAGTGTAGTATTTGGTCTCATCCCTTGCACGCACTGACTGAACTGTCTGTCTGAACATTCTTACATTCATTTGGATGCTACTGCGATGATGACAAATCATGAATGAATCGTGAATAATGACGAGTGATAAAGTTAGAGGTACAAAGATGATACAAAAATGGTAACCTTCCCTGTTATTGGTAATGGTGAGAGGTTATGTTGTGTAACCTCTGTAACTTATCCAAAACTAACTGCATATGCACCCAACATGTTTTTAGAGACGCAAGCTTGATGTAGTCATTGGGTGCAAGCAATATGGGAACAAAAACCTTTAGACTATTTTAATACAAGTGAATTTGTCCAAATAGTTATGATTTCTTCAAATGGGGGGGACTAGATCCATAAAGTGCTGTTATGTCCAAATGTAAACATATGTATAGTGATTCATTTGAGCCAGATCCTGCCCGAACAGGATCCGGAACATCTCTGTTTTGGACTGTTTCAATATGGAACCTATTTGGCTGGATCCGGTACCTGTCGTGGCATGAAAAAAAAAAAAAAAAAATTATAATAAGAGATCAAAGTTCATTCGAGTTGCCTCTTCGTTAATTCTCCAAGCTGTGGATGTAGCCCAATAACAAGGCATAGCCTACAGTCGGGAACACATGGCAAATCTGTCAGTGAACAAACAGCATGCAGTTAAAACAGGCCTTTTGCAATATTTCAAATACAATTGAGGGAAAACACAGGTTGGAAAGCAAATGGTTCCTGCTGAAAAGAGAAGACTAATCTGTCTGCTGTAGGCTACCAAAATATTTGATCAACTTCCAAATATGTTTTTTAAAGTAAAACGAGAGAAAGACTTTTGGCACGATTGCATAGGCCATCACCAGTGAATGAGCTGAACATCATTGTGTGAGTTAGTGAAACTGGAAAGCATTTTTAGGATGATAATTTCCTCCTGATATTGTAGCCGACAATATGTCTCCATACGCCTCGGGCCATTGATTCAAGACAAGTTCAGCTTTGTTGATCTCAGTGTCAAAGTAGCCTGTCATTTTGATTATTTGTACGCATAAAAAAAAAGATTCTGCCAAAGTCTCCAGTCATGTAAAATGACGTAGAATTGTATTTATAAAAGTCAACAATTGTACCGGACCCTAGGTTACCAAAAACATTTTTCCATGTGGGCAACTTCTGTAAGTGCCTCTAATTTACTGCTTCATGCCACTAGCAAATGCGATGTAATGCATGCAATGCTTTATTATAAATGTGAATAAATATGTGTGTGTGTGTGTGGATGAAATCCAGTTTTCCCCAGGTCAGATAAGAGGTGACATTCTGTACTATCGTGCCACAGTGATCATTTGATCTGAAATTCTAAATGCTCTTTAGAGCTCAAGTGAACATGTTAGTTTCACTGCCCAAATACATATGGTAAGGACATACTTGGTTGTGTTAAAAAATACCATAAAAGTATTGCACTGATTCTAACATTGGCTCGCATGATATCATAACACTGATCGTATAAAAGTGTCATTTAGCATTTGACATAGATATATGCTTCATTTAGGCCTACATGATATAGGTACTTAAGTCGGACAAACACTGGTATGATACCCTCAGGGACCAAGAGGCAATGATAGGATTAACTGTATAACATAGCATTGTTTTCATGAGATAGATTTGATTACAAATAACTATTTCATATACAATATTTGTAACCGAGTTCTGTCCTTCATCTTGGCCATTGTGTCCCTGACAGGCGGCGGAGTTGCCATCAGCTCCCCCTTGTGGCACCTGTCGCAGGTGAAGATGGAGCCCCAGGACAGCGAGGAGGGCCAGGTGTCAGGCCACGGGGTACTGGGAGGTGATGTGTTTGAGGAGGGAGGGCCCATGTCCACCATGAGCGAGGCAGATGGCATGGCGCCCTCGCCCGGAGGGGCGGCGTCGGACGGCAGCTACGCCTCGCACTCTCCCGACTCACTCATGGGCACGTCACCTGTTTTCAACCAGAGGCCCAGGAAGCGCATGAAGAAGATATGAGGAGCCTCACGGAGGTAGCCATTTTGTGTCAAGGTAACATGGGCACATAGTGGCGATAAGAAACATTGCAAGGTTGCAAACAAATTCCTATGCCGTTGTCCATTTTCCCCGAACAGATCTGAAAGTATTGGATAGGTCTCAACAATGGACACATTTCCGCACGAGGGCCATGCGCGCTAGTTGGTGGCAGAACACGGGAGTTATTCTAGAATGCCAGCGAAAAAAGCCTCTATTTACATGTTGCTTATGAGTAGCATTTCACACTACTTTTGGATTATAATTGGATTTTAAGGCTCGTGTGAATGTCCCGCTTTATATAATATGTGTGTCATCATCGCAAATCAACTGCATTATACTTAAAAAAAACACTTCAACTTCAACCAGTAAAATGGCTCTTTGGCAATGAGTGTTAGCATTCTAGCGAACAACTGCTGCATCCAAAATAGTTATTTTGCAAAGATCACAACCAAATATAATCTTAGCGACTGTTCAAGCATTGTAAAGGTTATTTTGTTTAGAAGTAATAAAAAATGTAATATAGTCTATGTTGAATGAGCGCAGCCAAGAGTGGCGCACATCTGTGGGTGACGTCAGTGTGTTGTGTACTGGAAAGGGGTCTATGTCCTAGTGTTGCACGGTATACCGGCACCGCGGTAATATCACACTACCAAAACGTCATGATACCAACATTTAAAAAATACCAGTACTACCACATATTTCGCCCCCACCGATCTAAAGAACCCACTGGCGCCTGTTATAAAGTCAGTTTTGTTTATAAATACAGTTTAATGTAAGCAACAGGATCTAGTCTTGTATGTGCCAGTCCAATAAAGTCCACTTCACTTTCATGCGCATATCACGTGTGGCAGCTGTAATCCGCCAGCCACATCCCCTATCAGCCCTTACTCACCTTCTTTTCTCCTTCCGCTCTTCCTGCACATCTATTTAATCAGTTTTTTAAATATAATTTAGCTGTGATGGCAAGCGGGGATGCAGACCCTGAGAGGTCTTCAGTTGTTAAATGTTATACATTGAATCAGAGCGAGAAAAATGAATACATTGTCAAACTGTATTGGTCACATACATGTGTTTAACAGATGTTATTGTGGGTGTAGCGAAATACTTGTGCTTCTAGCTCCGACAGTGCAGTAATATCTAACAAGTAGTATCTGACAATTACACAACATATAACACAAATCTAGTAAAGGAATGGGATTAAGAATATAAAAAAATTTAATCCCTGGAATAACCAAGACCACAGGCCAATCTGAGTAGGCTTTGCAAGTTCGCTGTCATGCAGCCTCTTAAGTGCCAGAGAGGAAAAGCAGCTTCGCTAAAGACATGATTGCAGCATTACAGCAAAGAAAACAGCTTGTCTAGCGAATTTTTTCAAATAATTTCACAAACCAACTTGTTTGAATCCAGGTTCGCTAATTATTGGTTTGATAAGAAAAAAAACGTTGTTCAGTCATGTTACCTAGCTAACAATCTTGTAACTTGACAGTAGGTCTAGCAAAATGATGTGCCTCAAAAGGTAGGATTTATATAGGCCTAATGTAAGACTAAACTATACTGAACAAAAATATAAACGCAACAATTAAAACTATTTTACAGTTCATGTAAGGAAATCAGTCAATTTTAAATAAATTCATTTGGCCTCAATCTATAGAATTCAAATGCCTGGGCAGGGACGCAGCCATGGGAGGGCATAGGCCCATCCACTTGGGAGACTGTCCCACCCACTGGGGAGCAATGCCCAGCCAATTTTCCCCACAAAAGGGCTTTATTATAGACCCAAATACTCCTCAGTTTCATCAGCTGTCCGGGTGGCTGGTCTCAGACGATCCCGCAGATGAAGAAGCATGATGTGGAGGTCCTGGGCTAGCATGGTTACACGTGGTCTGCGGTTGTGAGGCCGGTTGGATGTACTGCCAAATTCTCTAAAACGACATTGGTAGAGAAATTCATTCAATTCTCTGGCAACAGCTCTGGAGGACAATCCTGCAGTCAGCATGCCAATGCTCCCTCAAAACTTAAGACATCTGTGGCACTGTGTTGTGTGACAAACTGCACAGAGTGACTCAAATTCAAATCAAGTTGATTTATAAAGCCCTTCTTACATTAGCTGATATCTCAAAATGCTGTACAGAAACCCAGCCTAAAACCCCAAAGAGCAAGCAATGCAGGTGTAGAAGCACGGTGGCTAGGAAAAACTCCCTAGAAAGGCCAGAACCTAGGAAGAAACCTAGAGAGGAACCAGGCTATGAGGGGTGGCCAGTCCTCTTCTGGCTGTGCTGGGTGGAGTGACCGTTTATTGTCCCCAGCACAAGTTGCATCTGTGTAATGATCATGCTGTTTAATCAGCTTCTTGTTATGCCACACCTGTCAGGTGGATGGATTATCTTGGCTAAGGAGAAATGCTCACTAACAGGGATGTAAACATATTGGAGAGAAATAAAATATCTCATATGCACAGAAATCTTATTTCAGCTCATGAAACATGGGATCAACACTTTACATGTGGCATTTGTATTTTTGTTCAGTATATAAAAAAATCTCTTTCTGGTGCCCCTTAAATTATGCTTGGTGACTAACGTTTTTAAAGTTGGGAGCAGTGTGTGTATGTGTTTGTGGGAGAGAGAGCAGTGTGTGTTTATGAGAGAGGGAGACAGTGTGTGTGAGGGATGGAGGGAGAGAGTGTGTGGGTCTCTTAACTGAAGAGTAAAGAAAATGTAATGTAGTGTTTTCCCCTTACTGCCACAATGACATGCAGATCATTATGCATGTATATTCCTTCCTCCCATTCCTCCAACCAAATCACAGGTAGGCCTTTGGAAGTATGATCAAATCAGCCATTTCTATGCAGTATTCTATTATACAAGTGAACAGTGTGAAGTTAAATTCAATATGTGTTGTATTGAGTAGAAGTGTGAATATCGGTGAGGTTTTTTGTGTAGCATAAGCACATAACGTTTAGAAACATGAACAAGCGTCAGTGGGGGATGGGGCGAACAGGACGCTAGGCAGCTCTGAATTTTTTCCCCCGTGGTGTTGCAATACTACTCGATATTGTGATACTTGGGTTGATATCATATCGTTAGTAAAATGTTGGTATTGTGACAACACTAATATGACCAAAATGTAACCTAGTGTCAGGTTAGATTTGGGTGTGCGTCGGGAAAGGCTGTTGAGTAGTAGAGGTGGCCATTCTATCTACTGGACCGGGTGGTCATACAAAGTTCTTCAGAAGGACCATTGAGAGACTGCAGAATGCAAATGGATGGCCATGAAAGGAGATAACAAGATGGCGCGGTTACACACATTCTGTGGGTCAGGTAGTACTTATTTTCTCTATTTTCCAAATGATTTAATGGCTCTTAGTTTTGTTTTTTCCCACCAACTCCTCACTTGATGAACTGATGGTGAAGACATTAGTTTATGTTCTTCCATGTAGGAAATATTAATTGGATAAATGCTTTCTTTGAGATGGTGTTCATTTAATGTTAAAATGAATAAATGCCTTCTTGATGTCAAATGTGTTAGTGTGGATTGATGCTATTTACCAGCTGAATGAGGATTATGCTACTTCCTATGTCTTGTCCCACAGGTCACATACACCGTTAGTGTAACAGTTATTACCATCCATTACCGTTTGTGTAGCAATCAACGGCCATTACCAGTCACTACACACTGTCGACATAGAGAATATATTATGCACCCAAGAACATGAAACGGCAGCAACTACAAGATCTCACATTAAGGAACAATCCCCAATCGCTTCTCCACGCTCAACGCATGGTCATACTCCGCACACGGCAGGACAAATTCCCATGAAGTTGTACGCTCCTATTCAACACTTTCCTATGCTGCAACTGTAAAAGATACTGCACAGCTAAATTAGCATCTGTTTACCCTAATGGAACAGTGCTGCGAGTGCAACACGGGAAGTAATTATAGCCTGATGTCGGCTTCAAAAAGCAAAGGGACATCAATCAAGGCTTAATGGCAAATTAATTACAGCGTGCATACATCTGCATGCTAAATGAGTAAGCCATTTGATTACCTGTTCAAGACAAAAAAAAAATCCCACTGTTGTCGCTTTAAAGACCTTGTCTTCATGCCCCCTGTGAAATAGAAACAGTATATGATTTGGTGCTCTCCTGTTATAAACCTAGGACCCTGTTCAATCAAACCATGAAACTGGTTCTCTGGGGGTAAATAATCACGCATAACATTCTTCTTACACTTCAACTCAGCAAACGATCACAATTGGATTCACAAACTTCAGAAAACTCAGATGTGCAATTGCTTTTCTTATTTTAAGTAAAGAGAAAACCATAGCTTTAGTTGCCTTTATTGCAGCTTATAAGATGCAATACATGAGGGGAAAACATACTTTAAAACGTTTTGATTCAAGAACGTTTATTATTGATTGGGCTGATAAATTAGAAAATTTGAATTGAGTCTGACTCATACCAATTATGAGTCACTCTGAAATAACTGAAACATCTTCTCTCAGAGGAATGAAAACAAATATATCTCCCAAAAGTTAAAGAGCCTCACTGATCTGGGAACAGTTGTGTAGACACTGCAGTGAAAGCATCACTGATATGGGAACATTTGTGGAGACTGCAGTGAAAGCATCACTGACATGGAAAGGCATTTCTATCTTCAATAGCATTCATGTCAATTCTGTGGGATATAGAAAAGTCTAAGAATCTCTCCTGTTTGTACTCTTACCTGAAAACAAATTATAAATACTTACTGGAGATTGTGCTATCAGCTGGAAGATGCTTAATTACCCATAGCCCACAATATATCAACCCTATCCTATCCTTCGTGGTGATTGGAAGGAGACTGGGTGCTGGCTGGGAAAAGGGTAGTACTGTAAGTACAATGTTCAAGTGGGGTTAACCTAAAAGGGTTTTCTTGACCATTAGGGTGATCCAACAGTTTGTTTTGGTCTCGTGCTGTCCTAAATGAGGATCTCTGTTGAAAAAGTAATTCCAACACAATGTTTTCAATCCCTCACTTTTTTGAAAAGGTATCTTATATTTTCACCACATCAATTTCCTCACACTCCGGGAAGAAAATGCTAACAGATTTAGGATCCGGTTACCATCCCTAATTATACAGGAAAACATACAGGTGACATTAAATCAGCAACTCTTTGACAAATTACATTTTCTCCCCATGGCTTTCAGTGCACTTTATCTCCATCAGGTGGCAGTATTGTGCCACACGCCAATCATAACAGTTGAATCCTCCTCCGCAGACTGGGTGTTCCATACTCCTCTTAGTACTGCTGCTATTGAACAGTGATTCCTACTGAACTGGCAGCAGTTCTATTGGAGGGAGGCAAAGTAATCCATTCCAGATGTTTCCATTGGCACGTGTGATATCAACGGTGGCTCCTCTGCCCAAATTAAAACATGTTATGTACTCAGTGAGATAATTATCCCTGAGAGACTGTTTTTACACAACCATGTTTCACCCTGAACCTGCAACAAGAAGACACTCCTGCTTAGAGGGGAACCAGACCTAGCTTGTCTTCCAGAGCAGATGGTAGTCTGAAGAATATAATTCCAAGTGTGTGTTTGTGTGCACCTAAAAAAAAGAAATGTCCTCTCACTGTCAACTGCGTTTATTTTCAGGAAACGTAACCTGTGTAAGTATTTATATGAACATAACAATATCCAACAACTCAGACATTAACTGAACAAGTTCCACAGACATGTGACTAACAGAAATGGAATAATGTGTCCCTGAACAAAGGGGGGGTCAAAATCAAAAGTAACAGTCAGTATCTGGTGTGGCCACCAGCTGCATTAAGTACTGCAGTGCATCTCCTCATGGACTGCACCATATTTGCCAGTTCTTGCTGTGAGATGTTACCCCACTCTTCCACCAAGGCACCTGCAAGTTCCCTGACATTTCTGGACCTAGCCTTTACCCTCCGATCCAACTGGTCCCAGACGTGCTCAATGGGATTGAGATCCGGGCTCTTCGCTGGCCATGGCAGAACACTGACATTCCTGACTTGCAGGAAATTGTTTATGGTTCATTCAACAAGCATGGGAAACAGTGTTTAAACCCTTTACAATGGATTTTTACGGATTATCTTTGAAAGACAGGGTCCAGAAAAATGTGCGTTTCTTTTTTTGCTGAGTTTATGTGCATTCTCAGTCTGCCTAATGTAATTGTTCCTGGAAATGTATATGGTATGTACAGTGGGGAGAACAAGTATTTGATACACTGCCGATTTTGCAGGTTTTCCTACTTACAAAGCATGTAGAGGTCTGTAATTTTTATCATGGGTACACTTCAACTATGAGAGACGGAATCTAAAACAAAAATCCAGAAAATCACATTGTATGATTTTTAAATAATTAATTTGCATTTTATTGCATGACATAAGTATTTGATCACCTACCAACCAGTAAGAATTCCGGCTCTCACAGACCTGTTAGTTTTTCTTTAAGAAGCCCTCCTGTTCTCCACTCATTACCTGTATTAACTGCACCTGTTTGAACTCGTTACCTGTATAAAAGACACCTGTCCACACACTCAATCAAACAGACTCCAACCTCTCCACAATGGCCAAGACCAGAGAGCTGTGTAAGGACATCAGGGATAAAATTGTAGACCTGCACAAGGCTGGGATGGGCTACAGGACAATAGGCAAGCAGCTTGGTGAGAAGGAAACAACTGTTGGCACAATTATTAGAAAATGGAAGAAGTTCAAGATGACGGTCAATCACCCTCGGTCTGGGGCTCCATGCAAGATTTCACCTCGTGGGGCATCAATGATCATGAGGAAGGTGAGGGATCAGCCCAGAACTACACGGCAGGACCTGGTCAATGACCTGAAGAGAGCTGGGACCACAGTCTCAAAGAAAACCATTAGTAACACACTACGCCGTCATGGATTAAAATCCTGCAGCGCACGCAAGGTCCCCCTGCTTAAGCCAGTGCATGTCCAGGCCTGTCTGAAGTTTGCCAATGACCATCTGGATGATCCAGAGGAGGAATGGGAGAAGGTCATGTGGTCTGATGAGACAAAAATAGAGCTTTTTGGTCTAACTCCACTCGCCATGTTTGGAGGAAGAAGAAGTATGAGTACAACCCCAAGAACACCATCCCAACCGTGAAGCATGGAGGTGGAAACATCATTCTTTGGGGATGCTTTTCTGCAAAGGGGACAGGACGACTGCACCGTATTGAGGGGAGGATGGATGGGGCCATGTATCGCGAGATCTTGGCCAACAACCTCCTTCCCTCAGTAAGAGCATTGAAGATGGGTCGTGGCTGGGTCTTCCAGCATGACAACGACACGAAGCACACAGCCATGGCAACTAAGGAGTGGCTCCGTAAGAAGCATCTCAAGGTCCTGGAGTGGCCTAGCCAGTCTCCAGACCTGAACCCAATAGAAAATCTTTGGAGGGAGCTGAAAGTCCGTATTGCCCAGCGACAGCCCTGAAACCTGAAGGATCTGGAGAAGATCTGTAGGGAGGAGTGGGCCAAAATCCCTGCTGCAGTGTGTGCAAACCTAGTCAAGAACTACAGGAAACGTATGATCTCTGTAATTGCAAACAAAGGTTTCTGTACCAAATATTAAGTTCTGCTTTTCTGATGTATCAAATACTTATGTCATGCAATAAAATGCAAATTAATTATTTAAAAATCATACAATGTGATTTTCTGGATTTTTGTTTTAGATTCCGTCTCTCACAGTTGAAGTGTACCTATGATAAAAATTACAGACCTCTACATGCTTTGTAAGTAGGAAAACCTGCAAAATCGGCAGTGTATCAAATACTTGTTCTCCCCACTGTATAAGCTGGAAGTAGAAGCCTAAGTGTTGTCCATTAGTTTACTCCAATTAGTGGAGGGGTGGTAGGGTTAGGGGAAAATTATATTTAAAAGATATTAGTGTTAGAGGAAAATCTATATTTAAAAAAGTATATATTTTTTACTTGTGCACTGGGGCCTCCCGCTCCTCTTTCTATTCTGGTTTGAGACAGTTTGCGCTGTTCTGTGAAGGGAGTAGTACACAGCGTTGTACCAGATCTTCAGTTTCTTGGCAATTTCTCACATGGAATAACCGTCATTTCTCAGAACAAGAATAGACTGATGAGTTTCAGAAGAAAGTCTTTGTTTTTGGCCATTTTGAGCCTGTAATCAAACCCACAAATGCTGATGCTCCAGATACTCAACTAAAGAAAGAAAGACAGTTTTATTGCTTCTTTAATCAGAACAACATTTTTCAGCTGTGCTAACATAATTGCAAAAGGTTTTTCTAATGATCAGTTAGCCTTTTTAAATGATAAACTTGGATTAGCTAACACAACATGCCATTGGAACACAGAAGTGATGGTTGCTTGTAATGGGCCTCTGTATGCCTATGTACAGTTGAAGTCGGAAGTTTACATACAGTGGGGAAAAAAGTATTTAGTCAGCCACCAATTGTGCAAGTTCTCCCACTTAAAAAGATGAGAGAGGCCTGTAATTTTCATCATAGGTACACTTCAACTATGACAGACAAAATGAGGGAAAAAAATCCAGAAAATCACATTGTAGGATTTGTAATGAATTTATTTGCAAATTATGGTGGGAGTTGGTCAGGTTTACATACACTAAATTGACTGTGCCTTTAAACAGCTTGGAAAAGTCCAGAAAATCATGTCATGACAATGACCCCAAGCATTTTTCCTATTTTGCTGCCTCTATAAGCTTGGCACATCTAGCTACTGGGATTTTTGCCCATTCTTCAAGGCAAAACTGCTCCAGCTCCTTCACGTTGGATGGGTTCTGTTGGTATACAGCAATCTTTAAGGTCACACCACAGATTCTCAATTGGATTGAGGTCTGGGCTTTGAATAGGCCATTCCAAGATATTTAAATGTGTCCCCTTACACCACTCAAGCTTAGGGTCATTGTCCTGCTGGAAGGTGAACCTCCGTCCCAGTTTCAAATCCCTTGAAGACTGAAACAGGTTTCCCTCAAGAATTGCCCTGTATTTAGCGCCATCCATCATTCCTTCAATTCTGTCCAGTTTCCCAGTCCCTGCCGATGGAAAAACATACCCACAGCATGATGCTGCCACCACCATGCTTCACTGTGGGGATGGTGTTCTCGGGGGGAGGAGAGGTGTTTGCGGGGTTTGCGCCAGACATAGCGTTTTCCTTGATGGCCAAAAAGCTACATTTTAGTCTCATCTGACCAGAGTACATATGTTTGGGGAGTCTCCCACATGCCTTTTGGCGAACACCAAACGTGTTTGATTATTTTTGTCTTTAAGCAATGGCTTTTTTCTTGCCACAATTCCGTAAAGCCCAGCTCTGTGGAGTGTACGGCTTTAAGTGGTCCTATGGACAGATACTCCAATCTCCGCTGTGGAGCTTTGCAGCTCCTTCGGGGTTATCTTTGGTCTCTTTGTTGCTTCTCTGATTAATGCCCTCCTTGCCTGGTCCGTGAGTTTCTTGGCTGTTGTGGTACCATATTATTTCCATATTTTAATAATGGATTTAATGGTGCTCCGTGGGATGTTCAAAGTTTCTGATAAAAAAACATTTGAACCCAACCCTGATCTGTACTTCTCCCCAAAACGTTGTCCCTGACCTGTTTGGAGAGCTCCTTGGTCTTCATGGTGCCGCTTGCTTGGTAGTGCCCCTTGCTTAGTGGTGTTGTAGACTCTGGGGCCTTTCACAACAGATGTGTGTAGATATTCTGAGCTCATGTGACACTTAGATTGCACACAGGTGGACTTTATTTAACTAATTATGTAACTTCTGAAGGTAATTGGTTGCACCAGATCTTATTAGGGGCTTCATAGCAAAGGGTGTGAATACATATTCCTGCACCACTTTTCCGTTTTAAGTTATTACATTTTTTTTTAAACAAGTAATTTTCTTCATTTCACTTCACCAATTTGGACTATTTTGTGTATGTCCATTACATGAAATCCAAATTTAAAAATACATTTAAATTACAGGTTGTAATGCAACCAAATAGGAAAAACGCCAAGGGGGATGAATAATTTTGCATGGTACAGTATGTTTAGATTCAGTGGTGAGATGTAATCCGATGTCAGTCATTGAATCGTCACTCGCCGTCATGGAGCTTATAAAGATGTAGAGTCTTAAATTGAGCCAGTTTGCTACAGCAGGGGGGAAAATTGGTACTTTTACAACCACAAGCGGCATATCACAAAACGGCTCATAACGTCTCCCAGTAAACACTAAAGTAGACGCCGCTTTCTGGTGCTACAATGACATGAGTCCCATTGAGACCAGCCATGTGCAACCGCATTCCATTAGAGGGTTTTAAGAGCTCACCCACTCCCTTTAGTTTAGATTGAATTAATGTGAGAAGAACACATTTTCACACTGACAGCCAACCACGATTTGAGTCAATCCCACGCCTACACGGCACCATATTTTCATTCACCTCTCTCTCTCTCTGAGGCATTACTGAACCCTGTCCCTTGCCATCTCCAGCAGTAAGAGAGAGTGAGAGGAAGGAGGAAGAGGGCTTTTGTCACTTCAACATATTAACCTCTGGGCAAAAACTGGTTGAATCAATGTTGTTTCCACGTAATTTCAAACCAAGAAATCTGTGTGATAATGTAGAAATAATGTGGAAAACAGTATTTTTTCCACTCAACTTTTAACTTAGATCCAATGACATGGTGGAATGTTTTGTTGATTTCACATTGAATTCCCTCAAATCAAATCCAATTTTATTGGTCACATACACATATTTAGCAGATGTCATTGCGGGTGTAGCAAAATGCTTGTGTTCCTAGCTCCAACACTACAGTTGTATCTAACAATTCACAACAATACACACGTAAAAGAATGAAATAAATAAATATTAGGACGAGCAATGTCTGAGTGGCATTGACTAAAATACAGTAGAATACAGTTGAAGTTGGAAGTTTACATACACCTTAGCCAAATACATTTAAACTCAGTTTTTCACAATTCCTGAATCCTAGTAAAAATTCCCTGTCTTAAGTCAGTTAGGATCACCACTTTATTTTAAGAATGTGAAATGTCAGAATAATAGTAGAGAGAATGATTTATTTCAGCTCTCATTTCTTTCATTACATTCCCAGTGGGTCAGAAGTTTACATACACTCAATTAGTATTTGGTAGCATTGCCTATAAATTGTTAAAATTGGGTCAAACATTTCGGGTAGCATTCCACAAGCTTCCCACAATAAGTTGGGTGATTTTGGCCCATTCCTCCTGACAGAGATGGTGTAACTGAGTCAGGTCTGTAGGGCTCCTTGCTCGCACACGCTTTTTCAGTTCTGCCCACACATTTTCTATGGGATTGAGGTCAGGGCTTTGTGATGGCCACTCCAATACCTTGACTTTGTTGTTCTTAAGCCATTTTGCCACAACTTTGGAAGTATGCTTGGGTCATTGTCCATTTGGAAGACCCATTTGGGACCAAGCTTTAACTTCCTGACTGATGTCTTGAGATGTTGCTTCAATATATCCACATAATTTTCCTGCCTTATGATGCAATCTATTTTGTGAAGTGCACCTGTCCCTCCTGCAGCAAAGCACCCCCACAACATGATGCTGCCACCCCCATGCTTCACGGTTGGAATGGTGTTCTTCGGCTTGCAAGACTCCCCGGCTTGCAAAGAAAAAGCCATATCTCAGACTGGCCAATAAAAATAAAAGATTAAGATGGTCAAAAGAACACAGACACTGGACATAGGAACTCTGCCTAGAAGGCCAGCATCCCGGAGTCGCTTCTTCACTGTTGAAGTTGAGACTGGTGTTTTGCGGGTACTATTTAATGATGCTTCCAGTTGAGGACTTGTGAGGCGTCTGTTTTTCAAACTAGACACTAATGTACTTGTCCTCTTGCTCAGTTGTGCACCGGGTTCTCCCACTCCTCTTTCTATTCTGGTTAGAGTCAGTTTACGCTGTTCTGTGAAGGGAGTAGTACACAGCGTTGTAACAGATCTTCAGTTTCTTGGCAATTTCTCGCATGGAATAACCATAATTTCTAAGAACAAGAATAGACTGACGAGTTTCAGAAGAAAGTCTTTGTTTCTGGCCATTTTGAGCCTGTAATGGAACCCATAAATGCTGATGCTCCAGATACTCAACTAGTCTAAAGAAAGCCAGTTTTATTGCTTCTTTAATCAGAACAACATTTTTCAGCTGTGCTAGTTTCCTGAAAAGAGCTCTACAGTACTATTAAGCCTATGATATGAATTATAGGGAGGGTGTACTGTTTCTGTGTGTTAATGTGAATGTGTGTTTTCATTTAACTTTTGTTTTCCAAACCTTTCCCTTGAGACATAAAAAAAAAGATGGGAAGGAAGTTGTGTTGGGGAGAGAGTTGAGTTATTGACTAGACTGGTGAGGGTCGGGCCTGTAATCGAACCCACAAATGCTGATGCTCCAGATACTCAACTAGTCTAAAGAAGGCCCGTTTTATTGCTTCCTTAATCAGCACAACAGTTTTTCAGTTGTGCTAACATAATTGCAAAAGGGTTTTCTAATGATCAATTAGCCTTTTAAAATGATGAACTTGGATTAGCTAACAAGTTGGCTAACAATTGAGTGAGTGATGGTTGCTGATAATGGACCTTTGTACGCCTATGTAGATATTCCATTACAAATCAGCTGTCTCCAGCTACAATAGTCATTGACAACATTAACAATGTCTACACTGTATTTCTGATCAATTTGATGTTATTTTAATGGACAATTTTTTTAGCAAAAATAAGGGCATTTCTAAGTGACCCCAAACTTTTCAACGGTAGTGTATGTGACCTGTTTCAGCAAACTAGGCGTATGTCGCGGGTCACTAGAACCATTTGAACGTAAACTTTTTTTGTTGGCAGAAATGCCTTCTCAAATGTGAACTTTCATGTGACTAAATAACAAACTTGTATGCCATCAGTAAATATGAATCAAATTGTAAAATTACGAACCTAGTTTAGCCACAGAAAAAGACAGCAACTTCCCACTAGCCATGATTGGCTGAGAAAATGAGTGGGCTGGACATGCCGAGAGATGAATTTGGATTGGTCTGCCATATAGTGCGCCTCTGTCTATTTGAGCTGGTCAGTTTTTCTAGGTAATCCTCTCAACTGCAGCTTTTTAAAAATGTATCGCATAGTAATTCTGCATAAGCCTAATGTCAAGTTAAAGTGTACTGTTAGCTACCTAACGTTCAGTGTATGCTCTCCACTTTCTGGAGGCCCGGGTTTCGAAATCAGTGGAATTCATGTAAGATAGCTAAGGAGATGGAGAAAACACCTGTCTCCGGATTACAACCATGGCATCTGACAGGAGACATGTCCATCGGTGATGTATACGGGTAATATAGTCTAGCTAGCGTCATGAGTTGGGATTATGGTTTATTGTTTCGCTAGCTAGCTACATGTTTTAAACAGGATCGGTGAGTCCCCCACGGGACGGTTGAGCTAACGTAGGCTAATGTGATTAGCATGAGGTTGTAAGTAACGCAAACATTTCTCAGGACATAGACATATCTAATAATGGCAGAAAGCGTAAATTCTTGTTAATCTAACTGCACTGTCCAATTTACGGTAGCTGTTACAGTGAAAGAATACCATGCTATTGATTGAGGAGAGTGCACAGTTATGAACTTGGAAATATAATAATAAACCAATTAGGCACATTTGGGCAGTCTTGATACACAACCTTGATCAGAAATGCAATGGTTCATTGGATCAGTCTAAAAGTTTGCACATACACTGCTGCCATCTAGTGGCCAAAATCGAAATTGCTCCTGAGATGGAATAATGCATTATTGCCTTTCTCTTCCATTTCAAAGATGATGGTACAAAAAATATTTAAAAAAAACACATTCAACAACTGTTGATAGACGTACTAGCTGGTAGATTTGCTCTGGCTATCTACTCCAATTTCAGACCAAGGTAAAGATAGTATAGCTAGCTACATTTTCAGATATTACACATTTCTAATTTTGACAGAAAGTGGTTCATTTGAAGTTAAAGTGTACTGTTAGCTAGCTAATGTTAGCTGGCTGGCTCGCTAGCTAACGTTATTCAGACCCATTTGCTTGACTAGTTATAGCCAAATGTTAGCTAACATTGAACCTGGTTGGTTAGCTACCTGAAGATTCTTGCAGGGTAGCAATGTCATGAGTTGGGATTATGGTTCATTGTTTACCTAGCTTGCTAGCTGGATGTTTTAACAAAAGACTCTCGTCTGAGTGTGCCAGAGCGCAGAATAACTGTTGAATTTACAAATGCTCAACACCCGTTGAATATGGCTGGTGTCAGTAAACGTTGGCAAAAAAAGCGTGATTCAATTGTTGCCAGCAGCACAGTTACCAACGCTCTAGATAACATGAAAAGAGCCTAACCAGCTTTGCTAGGGCGAGTAAAATGGTCAGAGTGGGGTGTTCTCTCATTATGTGTCTGGAAGACATTATGTGTCTGGAAGACACCTCTTCAAGGTTAGGAGCATTTGTCACAAATTAAGTGGGAAACTCTTCACCAAAATCACCCCAGAATGAGAGTTCTTTCGAACAGGACAGTGCTTGTGTGTTTGTTTCTCCGTCCTGGTCCACCCAGGCCGCAGGCAAGGTCACGAATAGCAGGGTTCGGTACACGAATCGGGTTCTCGGTAGGTCCAGGTCCAAACGCCAACAGGTAAGTCCAAAACAGTCCAGCTCATACACAGTAAATCCAGCCAATATATATCGTCTCGTTCTCTATGGTTCACAGCTCCTTCCAGCCCTCTCTCTCTCTTCCTGGTTTGTCTTGACCCTTTATCTGTGGGTCGGACCCACCTTCTGAGGGTTCCCCTTGCTTCTGGGAATTGTAGTTTTGGCAGTCGGCCATTTTGTGATCTGTTATGGCAGTCGGCCATTTTGTGATCTGTTCTGATCGGGGTGGCCATTTTAGTGATAGGGCAGAGCCCGTTTATTAGTTCTGCTCTCACATATCTGCCATTCATCACTCGACCCGCTTCTTTGCCACACTAGCCAATGTTAGCCAGTTAGCTTGGGTGCTTGACTGCTGTTGTGAGGTCACAACGTTCGGATCAACCCTACTCCTCGGTCAGAGCGTCCAGTGTGCGTGCGCTTGATCGCTCCGAGAGCGAAACGCTCTGAATTTACGAACGGACAATCTGACAACACAGTTGCAGTGACCAACGCTCTGGATAACATAACAGCCTAATCAGCTCTGCTAAACGAGTAATGTTCAGTGAGCTGTGCTCTCATTTGTGTCTGGAAGTAGCTAGCAAGTTAGCTTGGGTGCCTGACTCCTTTTTTTAAATACATTTTTAAATATTTTTTAAATTATTATTATGAACAAAACAAATACAAAAACAATTGACTTAAAAACAGTCCCAAAATAAATGGCCAAGAGTCTCTGGGTCACAACCACAAAATACACATTTGTTGTCAATAGCTATTTTGAATGTGTATAATAAAGGTATCAGGAATCAAGGTAAGACCCAAGTGCAGACTGTGTGAAGTAACAATGTTTATTATAACCACAGGGGCAGGCAAACGACAGGTCAAGGCAGGCAGGGGTCGATAATCCAGAGCAGAGGCCAAGGTACAGGACGGCAGGCAGGATCAGGTCAGGCAGTGGTCAGGCGGGCGGGTACAGGGTCAGGACAGGCAAGGGTCTAAAACCAGGAGGATGAGAAAAGAGAGACTAGGGATAAACAGGAGCTGAGACAACCCGCTGGTAGGCTTGAACAAATAAGACGAACTGGCAGCAGACAGACAGAAAACACAGGTATAAATATACAGGGGATAATTGTAACGCTCTTCGTTGGGAGAAAAAGAGGAGGACCAAAGCGCAGCGTGGTAAGTGTTCATGATGAATCTTTAATGGAACAAACTGAACACTGAAATACAAAAACAATAAAGTGAACGAACAAAAACCGAAACAGTTCCGTGTGGAACACACAGACACGGAAGACAACCACCCACGAAACCCAGGTGGAAAAAGGCTACCTAAGTATGATTCTCAATCAGAGACAACTAACGACACCTGCCTCTGATTGAGAATCATACCAGGCCAAACGAAAAAACCAACATAGAAAAACTAACATAGATAACCCACCCAACTCACGCCCTGACCATACTAAAACAAAGAAAATACAAAAGAACTAAGGTCAGAACGTGACAATAATGGGGAAGATGGGCGACAGCTGGAGGAGGGTGGAGGCATTCACAGGTGAAGGACAGGTGAAACAGATCAGGGCGTGACAAAAGGTCTTTACAGGTGTGCTTGACTGCTGTTAGTACAGAATGCTCGGATCAACCCTTAAAGAGATGGGTGGGGCTAAAGCTTAAGAGGGTGTGAATGATGCTGAATGGGTGTAGACAAAGAAGGGCTCTCCAGTAGTAGTACCAAAACATTCAAAGGCCATTTTCTCAAAAGTGAGTTTACAAGTTTATCAACTTTCAAAGCAAAATGACTTTCCCATTGTTCCTCATGCAGTGTATGATACAACATTTTGTAGCTCTGAGTCTCAACTTTTATCCAATATAAAAAACACTATTTCAAATTTTGCAACATAAGACCGATTTGAGCCAGTTGGACACATGCAGTGCCTTGCAAAAGTATTCATCCCCCTTGGCGTTTTCCCTATTTTTTTTGCATTACAACCTGTCATTTAAATCGATTTTTATTTGGATTTCATGTAATGGACATACACAAAATAGTCCAAGTTGGTGAAGTGAAATGAAAAATCCCACATATGCTGAGCACTTGTTGGCTGTTTTTCCTTCACACTGTGGTCCGACTCATCCCAAACCATCTCAATTTGGTTGAGTTACACAGCCTGGAGGTGTGTTGGGTCAATGTCCTGTTGAGAAACAAATGATAGTCCCACTAAGCCCAAACCAGATGGGATGGCGTATTGCTTCAGAATGCAGTGGTAGCCATGCTGGTTAAGTGTGCCTTGAATTCGAAATAAATCACAGACAGTGTCACCAGTAAAGCACCCCCACACCATAACACCTCCTCCTACATGCTTTACGGTGGGAAATACACAAGCGGAGATCATTCGTTCACCCACACCGCGTCTCACAAAGACACAGCGGTTGGAATCAATGGTGTTCTTGGGGTTGTACTCATCCTTCTTCTTCCTCCAAACACGGCGAGTGGAGTTTAGACCAAAAAGCTCTATTTTTGTCTCATCAGACCACATGACCTTCTCCCATTCCTCCTCTGGATCATCCAGATGGTCATTGGCAAACTTCAGACGGGCCTGGACATGCGCTGGCTTGAGCAGGGGGACCTTGCGTGCGCTGCAGGATTTTAATCCATGACGGTGTAGTGTGTTACTAATGGTTTTCTTTGAGACTGTGGTCCCAGCTCTCTTCAGGTCATTGACCAGGTCCTGCCGTGTAGTTCTGGGCTGATCCCTCACCTTCCTCATGATCAATGATGTCCCACGAGGTGAGATCTTGCATGGAGCCCCAGACCGAGGGTGATTGACCGTCATCTTGAACTTCTTCCATTTTCTAATAATTGTGCCAACAGTTGTTGCCTTCTCACCAAGCTGCTTGCCTATTGTCCTGTAGCCCATCCCAGCCTTGTGCAGGTCTACAATTTTATCCCTGATGTCCTTACATAGCTCTCTGGTCTTGGCCATTGTGGAGAGGTTGGAGTCTGTTTGATTGAGTGTGTGTACAGGTCTTTTATACAGGTAACGAGTTCAAGCAGGTGCAGTTAATACAGGTAATGAGTGGAGAACAGGAGGGCTTCTTCAAGAAAAACTAACAGGTCTGTGAGAGCCGGAATTCTTACTGGTTGGTAGGTGATCAAATACTTATGTCATGCAATAAAATGCAAATTAATTACTTAAAAATCATACAATGTGATTTTCTGGATTTTTGTTTTAGATTCCGTCTCTCACAGTTGAAGTGTACCTATGATAAAAATGACAGACCTCTACATGCTTTGTAAGTAGGAAAACCTGCAAAATCGGCAGTGTATCAAATACTTGTACTCCCCACTGTGTATATACACTGCTCAAAAAAATAAAGGGAACACTAAAATAACACATCCTAGATCTGAATGAATGAAATGTTCTTATTAAATACTTTTTCTTTACATAGTTGAATGTGCTGACAACAAAATCACACAAAAATGATCAATTAAAGTGGAAAACCACACTACAGGCTGATCCAACTTTGATGTAATGTCCTTAAAACAAGTCAAAATGAGGCTCAGTAGTGTGTGTGGCCTCCACGTGCCTGTATGACCTCCCTACAACGCCTGGGCGTGCTCCTGATGAGGTGGCGGATGGTCTCCTGAGGGATCTCCTCCCAGACCTGGACTAAAGCATCCGCCAACTCCTGGACAGTCTGTGGTGCAACGTGGCGTTGGTGGATGGAGCGAGACATGATGTCCCAGATGTGCTCAATTGGATTCAGGTCTGGGGAACGGGCGGGCCAGTCCATAGCATCAATGCCTTCCTCTTGCAGGAACTGCTGACACACTCCAGCCACATGAGGTCTAGCATTGTCTTGCATTAGGAGGAACCCAGGGCCAACCGCACCAGCATATGGTCTCACAAGGGGTCTGAGGATCTCATCTCGGTACCTAATGGCAGTCAGGCTACCTCTGGCGAGCACATGGAGGGCTGTGCGGCCCCCCAAAGAAATGCCACCCCACACCATGACTGACCCACCGCCAAACCGGTCATGCTGGAGGATGTTGCAGGCAGCAGAACGTTCTCCACGTCGTCTCCAGACTCTGTCACGTCTGTCACATGTGCTCATGTGCTCAGTGTGAACCTGCTTTCATCTGTGAAGAGCACAGGGCGCCAGTGGCGAATTTGCCAATCTTGGTGTTCTCTGGCAAATGCAAACGTCCTGCACGGTGTTGGGCTGTAAGCACAACCCCCACCTGTGGACGTCGGGCCCTCATACCACCCTCATGGAGTCTGTTTCTGACCGTTTGAGCAGACACATGCACATTTGTGGCCTGCTGGAGGTCATTTTGCAGGGCTCTGGCAGTGCTCCTCCTTGCACAAAGGCGGAGGTAGCGGTCCTGCTGCTGGGTTGTTGCCCTCCTACGGCCTCCTCCACGTCTCCTGATGTACTGGCCTGTCTCCTGGTAGCGCCTCCATGCTCTGGACACTACGCTGACAGACACAGCAAACCTTCTTGCCACAGCTCGCATTGATGTGCCATCCTGGATGAGCTGCACTACCTGAGCCACTTGTGTGGGTTGTAGACTCCGTCTCATGCTACCACTAGAGTGAAAGCACCGCCAGCATTGAAAAGTGACCAAAACATCAGCCAGGAAGCATAGGAACTGAGAAGTGGTCTGTGGTCACCACCTGCAGAACCACTCCTTTATTGGGGTGTCTTGCTAATTGCCTATAATTTCCACCTGTTGTCTATTCCATTTGCACAACAGCATGTGAAATTTATTGTCAATCAGTGTTGCTTCCTAAGTGGACAGTTTGATTTCACAGAAGTGTGATTGACTTGGAGTTACATTGTGTTGTTTAAGTGTTCCCTTTATTTTTTTTGAGCAGTGTATATATGCCTACCACCAGGTCAACATTGCAAACGAACGGGCGTTTGACACTACGCCTTAATGCCAGCCGAAAATAGAGCCCTGAATGTCATATTGCTCAATGTTTGAGAATTAGTTGCTTATTATATCTTGATGTGTGCCCTTTGCTGCGTCCCTGATTCTCTGCTGCGCGCGCAATATCAAGTACGCCTAGTGGGGTCTCAATCAAATTATCCATGGCCTATATACTATAGGCTATAGGCCTAGGCTATACGAAGAGCATGCTCGGAGAAGCACAGGGCAATGTAACATTTCTAAGAAAATGTACTTGGAGTCTTTGAGCTGCTGGGAAGGTGTATATAAAACTAAGCTACATTGCATTACACACTGCAGTGGATAGCCTATCCCAATCATGAGCCCTGGCCCACAATATCTGTGTGCGAGGACTAGGCCTACTGATGTCCTGTTCACTTTGAGAGAGAGAGCCCGAAGATGAGGAGGACCGGAGGTAAGGTTGCTACTGCTATAATAGATTTTAATAAAAACAATATGTTTCATTGTCCATAACGAAGCTATGTATCAGAGCTATTGACCTCACAATAAGCCATATTCGAGTAATTTACATAACATTACTATGAAGCAGCAGGCCCGGAGGACAGCTCATGGTATCCTATTTCTGGAAGTCCTAATTAATTTAAACAGTCTTTATTTTATTTTGGACTTTAGGACACTAACAAGAGGGTTTTGTGTTGGAGCATTTTTCTTCAAGAAAAAAAGAGGTAGTATGCCTACCTGTTTGACAGACGAAATGATAGTCTACTATACATAGATTTTGTAAACCAATTCCTTCAGTCACCATGCACTCCTTCAATATCTCAGTGTCAGTGAGTGAAGGGCTAGGCGTGTTAAGTTAAAACCAGGGCTCGAACTGAGGGTGTGGCTAAAAGCATAAACCTACCCCTTGTTAGTTTAAGATTTAGGAAAAAATTTAATGCACCAGATTATATAAACAGATTTTAAACAATGCTTTAGTCCGCAATGCTTTATGCTAGAAACTAGCTGTAAAATGCTGGGGAAAGACGTGGCTCCGATGCATATGGGATATCAATGGGTTGTCTTTATGACGTTCAAAGGCTGCACTACAACCTTCTATAGCCGAGGATACCAAAAATGTACTTTGCTTGGGAAGAAATGTGTGATTCTGTGGCTATCAATTGACGACCCACATTTCAACAGGCTGTTAACAACATAGGAACTAAATCAGTCAGGAGAAAGCCAGGAAAATGAATGATTTAGGCTATATTATTATAATTTCAAGGCTATAGCCTGCAAAGCATTTGTGACACGCTACAGGCTGGCAGGATCGCTCAGAATTTCAACAACAGCACACAGCACTTCAACAGCATGCTTATAAATATTGCATTTCGGATGTATAAAATGACATTTCAAAAAAACATTACTTAGAATTAAATAATAATAAAACAAAATATGCCTTATTCGGCTATACCAGGGGTGTCAAACATACGGCCCGCGGGCCGGAACCGGCCCCCAAGGAGGTTCGATCAGGCCCGCAGGATAATTTGAAAGTGGAAAAAATGCATAAAAGACATGGAATTAATATTTTTAATTCGCTGCAATTCATGGATTATCCGCTAAGGGGCGCACTCTTTCCATCAGAGTAGAAGACAAGCCGCATCACTGAGACAGACTGAAAACAGCAGACGGTATCAATGCGCCATCTGCTGCTTGTTACGACGTTGTTAATACCTTGGTCTCTACCTCTCCGCTACACCCTCATTAGCCAAAATGTCGTTATCCAAACGGAGAAAAGTAGATAAGGAGTGTAGAATTTTCAAAGAAAAATGGACCACGTCCTATTTATTTACAGAGATGCACGGAAAACCTTCGTGCTTGGTGTGTTTGCAACAAGTTTCGGTATTGAAGGAATATAATATTCGACGCCACTACGAGACTCATCACAGCGAAAAATATGACGGCTTGCAAGGACAACTGAGAAGAGATAAGATTAACGAATTGCTGGCGGGTCTGAGGAAACAGCAGTCAAATTTTATATGCGTATGTGTAAGTGGTTTAAAAATTCCTTTCTTTAAAAGTCTCATTTAATCTTAAAGTGCATTACTATATTTTTCAGTACCAATTAATGTTTTGTGCCTTTGTACAATCAGTGGGATCAGTTGCAATGCATATTTGTGAATGATAAAAGTAAATTGCACATTTGTCTAAGGAAATATGAGGTGTTTCATGAAATGTTTTGTAAAAGGATAGTTCATTAAATTTCAATATTTTCCTAATGTTCTTGTGCTTCTTTACACCAAAACAAAGGAAAGACATGATATTTTGGTTATTTATAGCAGATTATGGTATAATTTTAATGGTCCGGCCCACTTGACATCTCCCTAGGCCGTATGTGGCCCACGATGCGAAATGAGTTTGACACCCCTGGGCTATACAGTCATTCTACAGTGCCTTTGATATCACTTTTAGAAACATGAGTTTGGCCAGTCTTTGGTTTGAGGATCATGCGGTGAGCTATGCATTCCTAGTTTGTTAATTTAGCCTAGCAGTTACAAGTGCATATAGGCCTACCTGCTGTGTTAAAAAAAACAAATGTATTTTTCTCGAATTCATTGTTGATCAGATACTTCAGTTGGTACTGGTTGTGCAAAATGTTAATAATGGATAGACAACTTCAGCACTGTTCCAAACTTAGACTATTCTATCAATAGCCTGTATAGAAATCACAACCTTTCTGGTGCTGCAGCGTGTACTCATTCATTGTCAAGCTCTGTTGTGGTAGTAACTTACACAAAGCTTGAAGGGACACTTGTTTCATGGAATAAGATTTGACATATTAGTGTTGTTTGGCTCATGACGTTTCATCAAGTTCAGGGGGTCCACCCTTGAGTGTCAAAAAAAGAGTAGCCTCACATATTAGGACAGCTCAAACAATACCTCAGTGACACTCCACAATTATTACATAAGCATGAACCAACCTCGTGCAACGTTGAGAGTTTGGAGAGCTGGAAAGGGCCCTGAACATCTCCTAAAAGCTTCCGTCACTTCTAATCACAGACTGATTCTGCAGCCAGGGGAAGTTGACGGATTTTATGCACAGTCAGTTCCAATGCTCACCCCGTGTCACTGTCCGTGGTGCTGAAATGACAGCATCATTATAGAGGAGAAGGCCTGATTTCCAGTCATGGGTTGTGTTGCAAAAGGCACCCTATTCCTACTACTTTTGACCAGGGGAATAGTCCACTAGCCCTGGTCAAAAGTAGTGGACTATTATAGGGAGTAGGGATCCATTTGAGATGCACACCATCGTGCCTGGGCAGAACAGAGGCAATGGGACAAGCAATGCTTATCATTGTCGATGTCTAATTATTGTGAGGATTTCTTTGATTGCCCCATAGGCCAAATTCACAGACAACATTTTCCTGGACCAAATTCAAACGACAACCATCGTTAGACACATTAAAGCATCGGTGCCTAGGATGTCGATCGTGGTCGACCAGCAGACCGCATAAAAGTTTTCAAAATGTATGCACAAAAAATATATATTTTGGCAATTCACAGCGCTACCATCGAGTCTGCTTTAAAATAATGTGATCCACAGTTCTGAAGCACAGTGTGCTTTGCTTACAGGTTAGTTTCTTTCTCGAATTTTACTGCACAGCCAACATATTTTAAAAAACTGCTTGATTGACATAAAATTGGACCAACCTGTGTCACCATAGTTGCTACATTTGTTTTCCAAACTGTCGCTACCATAGCAACCGTCTGCAATTAGTATGTTTACATTTCCACTCTTGCGAGACCTGTAATAGAATATTCTTTGTTGTTCCAGTGGTAGTTATTTTTTTCTATGAAGTTGCGGTTACATTGTTAATATGAGTGCTGGACCAAGCAGCAAGAAACTGAAAATCTACCACTTTCACTTTCAGTGGGAGGAAGATTATTTTTGTAACCACAAATTCTAAATGTGTGTGTCTGATCTGCCATTCAAGTGTAGCTCTTGCTAAGAAGGGAAATGCCGAGAGGCATTTCAGAACTGTTCGCAAGAAATATGAAAGTGACTTTCCAGCTAAAAGTGAACTACGTAAGAGAAAAGTAAAAGAGTTGAGTCTCAACTAGCTGCCCAACAATCAATCTTTACAAGGCCCAGCTCAAAATCAAAGGCAGCCATGAGTCGCAATACTAGCAAAGCACAGTAAACCTTTCCAGGATGGAGAAATGGTAAAAGAGGCATTTTTAGAGGTAGCAGAATCATTGTTTGATGATTTCAAAAATACATCAGAAATCGTTTACGCTATTAAGGATGTTCAGAAATAGTTACACGGCACTGTGAAATGATGGATGTGTCACGTTCCTGACCTATTTCTGTTAGTTTATGTGTGTTAGTTGGTCAGGACGTGAGGTTGGGTGGGCATTCTATGTTTTCTGTTTCTGTGTTGGTTTTTGGGTTGCCTGGTATGGCTCTTAATTAGAGGCAGGTGTTTGGCGTTCCTCTAATTAAGAGTCATATTTAGGTAGGCGTTGTCACAGTGTTCGTTGTGGGTGATTGTCTTCCGTGTCTGTGTAATTGTTTGCACCATACGGGACTGTTACGGTTTGTTCGGTTTGTGTAGTCATATTTGTCCTATTCGTGCGTTCTTCTTGTTTTATGTAGTTCGTCGTATAGGTCTGTCTACACCGTTTGTTGTTTTGTTAGTTTAGTTAAGTTCGTGTTTTCGTTTAATAAATATGTGTTCAAACTCCACTGCGCCTTGGTTCGATCAATACTCCTCCTTTTCGGTAGAAGAGGAGGAGGACCGCCGTTACAGGATGAGGAATTGAGGGAGCATCTTAAAGATATATATGAGTGCGTGTTCTTTTCACTTCAATTTGACGAGTCGACAGACGTGATCGATACATCTCAGTTGTACATTTTCATCACAATGGTGTTTGAAAATATGACTGCCAAAGAGGAACTGCTCAAAATCATATCGTTGAAAGGAAAAAATCGAGGGGAGAATATTTTTGTGGCATTCAAGGACTTTATTAATAGCACTCAGTTACCCATTTACAAACTTCAGTGAGTCATCAAGTCAAAATACAGGTTCACTCTAACAGATGATCACCTGGACACCTGCTTGAGGCTTGCAATCAGTAGCTACAACCCAGACTATGCAAAGCTTGATGACAGCATGCAGTACAAATCATCCAATCAATAAGGTGAAACGTTATTTAATATTTGCGGCGGGAGGGGTAGAATGCGTTAGGAAGAGGGTGGGAAAAGTAGATCCTATGTAACTAAAGTCTGGGCACCCCTGCATTAAAGGGAATAACAAGTAGGAGTCAGGTCCGATACAATTAGGGCCCTTGTGTCATTGATAACTTGACAAAACATAGAATCCTCAATGCGTTACAGTAAATAAAGTTAACAGTTGTGCAAAAATGGGCATTGTTTTTACCAACCTACATGTCATGTGAAGAATTATTTAATTGTAACTGCTTGCAATAGAACACTATACACTTACGTAAAAAAAAATATTATAGAATGAGACGGGGTAAAGTGCATGAGATCTACTCTTAACTAGAAGGCAATAATTGCCTCCAAACCAACATGTAGTATAAAAGCATTGCTAAAAAACTGTCATCTGTTTGAGCTTCAGAACCTTTGACTTCTAAGAGCACAAGCAGACACCACCCACCTATACCTGAAGGAGTTAAGATCTTCATTAAAATGAGAGATGGTTCTCTTTTCTTACATCACTGTCTTTTTGTCTTCTCCAGTGTGTGAATACATCCATTAAATTGGATTCCAGGCCTCTAGGGAGTGACAGGCAGGGAGGTATTTACTCCAGGAATGCAGTGGGATGGGCATTTTGGGAGGCAGGAAAACGGGCTCAGTTGTTACAACATGGATATGTGGTCCGCTTAAGCCCAATTTCCACAACCTGAGTCACTGATGTGTTTTACCACAGTCAATTGAGTTGTTACTCCCAGTTAAATGTTTATTAGACCAGCCCAGTGTAGAGCGCAAAAATAAAACAGCTTGATTGTCTGTGGGCCTCAATTCATGATAACAAGTGTCATTCTTGAGTGTGCGAATCATGCTGTAGCAAATTTGTGAATTAACTGGTCCGACACTACAACGGAAAACTGTAACATACAGTTATTTTGAGTATTTAACAGTAAAATACTCTGAAATGGATTACTGCAGCATACTGTAAATGATGGTGCATTGTGGGAAAATGCTGTGGGTGGGGAAATAATTGCCTTATTTCGAATGGTACTGTACTGAACACAAATATAAAGGCCACATGTAAAGTGTTGGTCCCATGTTTATATACAGTACCAGTCAAAAGTTTGGATACACCAACTCATTCAAAGGTTTTTCTTTATGTTTTACTAATTTCTACATTGTAGAATAATAGTGAAGACATCAAAACTATGAAATAACACTTATGGAATCATGTAGTAAGCAAAAAAGTCTGAAACAAATCTTTGAGATTCTTTGAAGTAGCCACCCTTTGCCTTGATGAGAGCTTTGCACACTCTTGGCAAAATATATTTTGATTTGATAACTTTTTTTGGTTACTACATGATTCCATATGTGTTATTTCATAGTTTTGATCAAATCAAATATATTTATAAAGCCCTTCTTGCATCAGCTGATGTCACAAAATGCTGTACAGAAACCCAGCCTAAAACCCCAAACAGCAAGCAATGCAGGTGTAGAAGCACGGTGGCCAGGAAAAACTCCCTAGAAAGGCCGGAACCTAGGAAGAAACCTAGAGAGGAACCAGGCTATGAGGGGTGGCCAGTCCTCTTCTGTGGCTGTGCCGGGTGGTGATTATAACAGAACATGGCCAAGATGTTCAAATGTTCATAGATGACCAGCAGGGTCAAATAATAATAATCACAGTGGTTGTAGAGGGTGCAACATGTCAGCACCTCAGGAGTAAATGTCAGTTGGCTTTTCATAGCCGATCATACAGAGTATCTCTACCGCTCCTGCTGTCTCTAGAGAGTTGAAAACAGGTAGGTAGCACGACCGGTGAACAGGTCAGGGTTCCATAGCCACAGGCAGAACAGTTGAAACTGGAGCAGCAGCACTGCCAGGTGGACTGGGGACAGCAAGAAGTCATCAGGCCAGGTAGTCCTGAGGCATGATCCCAGGGCTCAGGTCCTCCTCCGAGAGAGAGAATTAGAGAGAGCATACTTAAATTCACACAGGTCACCGGATAAGACAGGAGAAATACTTCACATATAACAGACTGACCCTAGCCCCCCAACACAAACTATTGCAGCATAAATACTGGAGGCTGAGACAGGAGGGGTCAGGAGACACTGCGGCCAAACAGGCAGGATAAACCCACCCCCTCTGCCAAAGCACAGCCCCCACACCACTAGAGGGATATCTTCAACCACCAACTTACTCTCCTGAGACAAGGGGGGGGGGGGTTAGGGTTAGGGGGGGGGGGCGCAAACCCGGACAGGAAGATCACGTCAGTGACTCAACCCACTCAAGTGGCGCACCCCTCCTAGGGGCGGCATGGAAGAGCACCAGTAAGCCAGAGACTCAGCCCCTGTAATAGGGTTTGAGGTGGAGAGAGGAGAACTAGCCAGGCAGAGAGAGCAAAGGTGGTTCGTTGCTCCAGTGCCTTTCGGTTCACACTGCTGGGCCAGACTACACTCAATCGTAGGACCTACTGAAGAGATGAGATGAGATGAGTCTTCAATAAAGACCGAGTCTGCGTCTCTCACATGGATAGGCAGACCATTACATAAAAATGGAGCTCTATAGGAGAAAGCCCTGCCTCCAGCTGTTTGCTTAGAAATTCTAGGAACAGCAAGGAGGCCTGCGGCTTGTGACCGTAGCGTACGTGTAGGTACGTACAGCAGGAACAACTCGGAAAGATTAGGTAGGAGCAAGCCCATGTAATGCTTTGTAGGTTAGCAGTAAAACCTTGAAATCAGCCCTAGCCTTAACAGGAAGCCAGTGTAGAGAGGCTAGCACTGGAGTAATATGATCACATTTTTGGTTCGAGTCAAGATTCTAGCAGCCGCGTTTAGCACTAACTGAAGTTTATTTAGTGCTTTATCCGCGTAGCTGGAAAGTAGAACATTGCAGTAGTCTAACCTAGAAGTGACAAAAGCATGGATACATTTTTCTGCATCATTTTTGGACAAAAATTTCAGATTTTTGCAATGTTACGTAGATGCTGTCATTGAAACAGTCACTATTATTCTACAATGTAGAAAATAGTAAAAATAAATAAGACCGCTGGAATGAGTAGGTGTTTCCAAACTTTTGACTGGTACTGTATATACAGTTGAAGTCGGAAGTTTACATACACTAAGTTGACTGTGCCTTTCTTTGGGCTAGGGGGCAGTATTTTCACATCCGGATGAAAAGCGTGCCCAAAGTAAACTGCCTGCTACTCAGGCCCAGAAGCTAGGATATGCATATTATTAGTAGATTTGGATAGAAAACACTCTGAAGTTTCTAAAACTGTTCGAATAATGTCTGTGAGTATAACAGAACTGACTTGGCAGGCGAAACCCCCGAGCACAATCCATCCAGGGAAACATTCTTTTGAGCTCAATCTGTTTTCCATTAGGTTTCTATGGCAATCCCTTTTTAATAGAAATATGCTTACAGTTCCTATGGCTTCCACTAGATGTGAACAGTCTTTAGAAATTGGTGGATGTTTTTCCTTTGAGAAATGAAGAAGTAGCCCTGTTATTTTCATGTGTCACTCCAGGTGCCCTCTAATGTTTTGGTGCGCACGACCTGGAACGTGCTTCACTTTTTTTTCATCCGGTATTGAGCACAGTATTTCCCGTCTTAAATTTGATCGATTATTTAAGTTTTAGGATACATAAATTTGGATTAGGAACGTTGTTTGAAATGTTTGGACCAAGTTTACAGGTAACTTATTAGATACTTTGTAGGCATGTTGGGCGAGTTGGAACCGGTGTTTTTCTGAATCAAACGCGCCAAATATGACATTTTGGGGATATAAAGAAGCAATTTATCGAACAAAAGGACCATTTGTGATGTTTATGGGACATTTTGGAGTGCCAACAGAAGAAGATCTTCAAAGGTAAGGCATGAATTATATCGTTATTTCTGACTTTTGTGTAGCACCTGCCTGGTTGAAATCTGATTTTCATGTGTTGGTATGCTGGGCGCTGTCCTCAGATAATCGCATGGTCTGCTTTCGCCGTAAAGCCTTTTTGAAATCTGACACTGCGGCTGGATTAACAGGAAGTTCATCTTTAAACCGATGTATAACACTTGTATGTTTCATGAATTCTTATTATGAGTATTTCTGTTTTTGAATTTGGCGCGCTGCAATTTCACTGGGTGTTGTCAAATCGATCCCTAAAGGGATTTGACGCGCGAAGGGATCCATAAGAAGTTAAACAGCTTGGAAAATTCCAGAAAATTATCTCATGGCTTTAGAAGCTTCTGATAGTGTCACGAATCCCGCCGAAGATGGTGCCTCTTCCTGTTCGGGCGGCGCTCGGCGGTCGTCGTCACCGGCCTACTAGCTGCCATCGATTTCTTTTCCTTTTGTTTCTGTTAGTTTGGGCTGATTGGGTGCACCTGTTTTGAGTTTAGTTTTGTGGGTAGGCTATTTAAGGGCAGTAAGCCCGCTGGGTTTTGTGCGGGCTTGTTTATCTGTTATTTGGTGTTGGATTGTATTTATGAATTTATAATTTTTCCGGACAGTTTAGTCCTGTGTTTTTGGACTCGTGTTTTCATGCGCCCGTGTGTTTAGGGCATGATCGTTTTCCCTGTCTACTGGAAAATAAATCCACGTTCTTGTATCCCTGCTCTCTGCGCTTGACTCCCTCCACCCAGTACTCCTAGCAGCTCTGACAGATAGGCTAATTGACATCATTTGAGTCAATTGGAGGTGTACCGGTGGATGTATTTCAAGGCCTACCTTCAAACTCAGCGCCTCTTTGCTTGACATCATGGGAAAATCAAAATAAATCATCCAAGTCTGGTTCATCCTTGGGAGCAATTTCCAAACGCCTGAATGTACCACGTCCACCTGTACAAACAATGGTACGCAAGTATAAACACCATGGGACCACGCAGCCGTTATACCGTTCAGGAAGGAGATGCGTTCTGTCTCCTAGAGATGAACGTACTTTGGTGCGAAAAGTGCAAATCAATCCTAGAACGACAGCAAATGACCTTGTGAAGATTCTGGAGGAAACCGGTACAAAAGTGTCTATAGCCACAGTAAAACGAGTCCTATATCGACATAACCTGAAAGGCCACTTGGCAAGGAAGAAGCCACTGCTCCAAAACCGCCATAAAAAATCCAGATCGTGTCCTCTGGTCTGATGAAATAAAAATAGAACTGTTTGGCCATAATGACCATCGTTATGTTTGGAGTAAAAGGGTGAGGCTTGCAAGCCAAAGACCACCATCCCAACCGTGAAGCACGGGGTGGCAGCATCATGTTGTGGGGGTGCTTTGCTGCAGGAGGGACTGGTGCACTTCACAAAACAGATGGCATCATTAAAAAGGAAAAGTATGTGGATATATTGAAGCAACATCTCAAGACATCAGTCAGGAAGTTAAAGCTTGGTCGCAAATGGCTCTTCCAAATGGACAATGACCCCAAGCATACTTCCAAAGTTGTGGCAAAATCGCTTAAGGTCAACAAAGTCAAGGTGTTGGAGTAGCCATCACAAAGCCCTGACCTCAATCCTATAGAAAATTTGTGGGCAGAACTGAAAAAGCATGTGCGAGCAAGGAGGCCTACAAACCTGACTCAGTTACACCATCTCTGTCAGGAGGAATGGGACAAAATCACCCAACTTATTGTGGAAAGCGTGTGGAAGGCTACCCGAAACTTTTGACCCAAGTTAAACAATTAAAAGTCATGCTACCAAATACTAATTGAGTGTATGTAAACTTCTGAAGCAATGGCAATGTAATGAAAGACATGAAAGCTGAAATAAATCATTCTCTCTACTATTATTCAGATATTTCACATTCTTAAAATAAAGTGGTGATCCTAACTGACGTAAGACAGGGAATTTTTACTCTGATTAAATGGAATTGAGAAAAACTGAGTTTAAATGTATTTGGTGTATGTAAACTTCTGACTTCAACTGTATATATATATTTACAAAAATAATATGGGGGATTGGAAATTTTGCAGACAATTACATTGATGGAAGCATAGACAATCTATCCGCAATATTAAAGCTGATCCACCCCTTTAATAAAATTAAAATAAAATAAAATAAAAAACAGTAAGGGCGATAGTGGAATCAATGTCCAGCGGTAACTCTCGGGCTGCTAGCTTGTCTTTTATTTCCTCTGAAAGTCCGTGAAGGAAGGTACCAAATAGGGACCCCGGATTCCAGGCATTCTCTGCGGTCAACGTGTGAAAATCTACTGCGTAGTCTGCCACACTACGGGAGTCTTGACGTAATTCAAGTAATTTTCCGGCCGCCTCTCTCCCGGATACTGGAGAATCGAACACCTTCCTCACCTCTGCCATGAAATTCTCCAGATGACGACAAATGACGGATTGTTGCTCCCCAACTGCCATAGCACAGGAGAGCCCCTTCCCGACATTAGCTTAATAATATACACCATCTTCGATCGGTCCAAAGGGAATGAAGATGGGTGTAGCTCAAAAATAAGAGAGCACTGAGAAAGAAAACCCCGGCAGGTTCCAGGATCGCCAGAATATCGCTCCGGAGGAGGTAAGCGGGGTTCTTGTGGAACCAGGGTAGGCTGTACAAACCCACCACTAATAGTAGACAGGTTACTTGGTGGTTGGGAGGTCTCAGAGGTAGCGAGCTGTCTATGAGCTAACTCATTGATTTGCTCCAAAATAGCCTTAAACCCTTGGTCGTGGCGTTCCGTCTGGGAACGAAGCCCCTCCAAAAGGTACTGTAGTAACTCATGGTGAGACAGCATTGCCGAGCTGGTCCAAGTCTGCTTGGTCTGTCGGGGCCAGTTCGTATTTTAAGGGCACAGGGCGAGACCCAGATGCAGACACGGGAGGCAGATAGATGGTTTGAGTCTCTGATATATATTATAATCCAAGGGGCAGGCAAGAGAATGGTCGTGGACAGGCAAAAGATCATAAACAAGGTTAGAACCCAGGAGGTACAGAGTGGCAGGCAGGCTCAAGGTCGGGGCAGGCAGTATGGTTAGGCAGGCAGGCAGGTTCAGAGTGAAGGCAGGCAAGGGTCAAAACCGGAAGGACTAGCAAAAGAGAGATAAGAAAAAGCAGGAGCACATAAAAACACGCTGGTTGACTTGACAAGATGAACTGGCAACAGAAAAACAGGGAACACTGGAATAAATACCCAGGGACTAATGGGGAAAACAGGTGACACCTGGAGGTGGGTGGAGACAATCACAAAGACAAGTGAAACAGGCAGGGCGTGACATTAATCAAGATAGGTCAAGATCAAAGCCTGAACGACTGGTACAGTTGATCTTTGTGTCAAAAACGCAGAACATCTTTTTATAGAGAATGCTAGCCGCAGTGAACCGCCCCGTCTTGTGTTTTATTAAAAGCCCTGCTGAAAGAACGTGTCAACTATAACAGCCACGGAAACACATTGGACTATGTTAATACTATCAAGGTAAATTACATACTAGCAAGGTTGTTGCTTGAATGTAAGGCCAGGCATACATAGATTAGACAACGGAGATACTCCAAAAACATCCTGCCAAAATCCTGGTAACGTAAACTCACCCCATTCCGTACAAATGTGCGTAACCGCGACATTCAAACGAGGCTACAAAGAAAACTAATGGGACTGTAGCGACTGTGTTGACTTCAAAATCGGGGGTGTGAACTAGGTTTCTATTCAAGCGTTGATCGACATGGTAATGGCTCTATAGTATTGGAGAAAATCTGAAAAAACGGATCCTCCGTTACATCTTGACGTGTCATGTCGTAACGTACAGCACGCATAAAGCAACTATTTCTGTCTTACAATCTCTCTCCACCAGGTGTAGCACTTCTCTCATCGTTTAAAAACAAGAAATGGACAGTGACGGGGGTAAGGGGGGAATACCTAGTCATTTTTTTCGTCATCATTGCATGCGATCATCATTCTCAAAGCCGCTGTTTTACTTCTAAGATCACTTTAGCACCGCCCTAAAAACCCGATTCAAATTCGACACAAACCTTCAAATAGGTATGTAATGACACATTATATAAACTCTTTATAGTGTTTTATTTACATTTTAGAGGCGATAAGGTGATAAGTTGGACAGATCGAGTGAAAAAAGCAATTTCCCTACACGACATCTGTCCTTCTCACTATCACGCATTAGTTTCGCTTCCCCACCCGCCATTTTTTTTAAAGACCCGACGGGGCTCATTGCCTGCTTGAATTATGCAGAAACAGGCAGTGTTTAGGTCATGTAATTGATTTTGTTGGAAAGGGGAGAAATTGTGCTTTACAATGGTATTGACATTACAGTTGATCTGGAAGTATTACGTTTTTGGGGCGCTAAAATAAGGGCAATTGTACGGACCAAGGCGATGTACGAGTTTACGTTAGTTGTCGATTTTTGGACTATGTTCTCTATTTTGCTTTATCATTGACTAAAGGAAGACAAGCTACCTAAATGTGACTTATCGGCTAGTACTGAAGCAGGACATGTTTTTGAGTTGAGTAGCCCAAAGCCTTGCATTTAAGCAAAACAACTTTTTCAGCCTGTCTGGCTGTCATTTCAATGCTAGCGTTAGCCGCGCTAGCTCGCGATTAGCATGAAAACACTGAAAAGCTCACATAAAGGAAATTTGGCCAGTGACAACCTTGTAAAACCTTTGCTAACATCTACAACATATCAGCTTTCGAACAGAGTAGACTTTAATGTGTATGTTCACTTCGTTTTTGGAATATTTACATACCATTGAAGCCTATTAGGGTAAAATAGCGACTTCAGGCATATACCCAGTACTATATAGTACTGCTTCAAAGGAATAGGTTTTCCCATTCCTTTCGCTTTATTTTCACACAATTGTGTCTTGCAGAAGGGAACCATGAAGAGGATCTTGGAGTGGGCAAGGTGGGGGCTGATAAAGCAGCAGAGAAGACCTGATTCATCAAGTATCACAGTTAATTCGGGTGTTTCTCACCTGGTTGGCATACACCACATGGCAAGGTATACAACATTAAGCCCAATCAAATATCCAATGTTATTAAAACATGTACCCCAATCTACGGTCAAGCAACATTTAATGTCAGTTGTGTGTTAATGTTATGAACTACAAACAATCTATGGTTCTTGGAGTCAATGAATCAATTGAAAGTGACTACAATTAAAAAATGAATTCAAAACCACTGTGCCAGTAAAGATGACAAAAAAAAGGAATCTGCTCTTATGGTTCTGTTTAAATTTTTTCAGACACTTCAATCACACTCTTGTTAATCGACACTCTTGTTAATGTCAGGCTAACTTCAGCCACCGTAGGATGGAGAGACGCTGGTTGGCTTTTTTGACTGCAGTGTAACAGGAAAGGATATTAGAAGTTCGGTCCCAATGATATCGAAGCTTCTTACCGTCTCCACTGCAGCCCAGTCAATATCGATTTTAAAACTGGAACAATAGATAGTGTGTAGCACATGGTAGCAAAAATTCACTGGACCAACTCGTTTGCCTATTGTCCCAACAAATTAGTAAATTATGCATTTTACATACGTCAGAGTGCGTTATCTTTTATAACTCTGCTTTCAACACCATCCTGACCCACAAACTGGTTAGCAGACTCAGGCCTCTGGGTGTAAACCCTGTAATAACAAATGACATTTTTTACATTATCACAAGAATGTGGATCCCCAGAATGGACCCAACACCTAAACATGCTGACGACACTACCATGGTACACCTGATCACCAGTGATCATGAGTACATAAAGGAGCTGTGGTACCTGACATAATGGTGATAGGACAACAGCCTTCGCGTAAGCAAAACAAAGTAGATGGTGAGACTTAATGACCATTCTCCCATCTACTGTACATTGGCATGGAGATGATCAACAACTTCAAGTTCCTGGGCACCCTGATATCATTTTCTGCCCTCAGTTACTTCACTCAAAAAGTCCCACCAGTGCTTCTCCACTACCCTCATCAACTTGCTGTACCACGACCTATGTACCAACCTCAATGTCTGATTTTATTGCCATAACACATATAAATTAAATGTTGTCCATATTTACTGTAAGATTTATTTTATACCACGGCTAAGGGCTGTTCTTAGGCACGACGCATTGCGGAGTGCCTGGATACAGCCCTTAGCCGTGGTATATTGGCTATATACCACAAACTCCAGAGGTGCCTTATTGCCATTATAAACTGGTTACCAATGTAATTAGAGCAGTAGAAATACATGTTTTGTCTTACCCGTGGAATACGGTCTGATATACCACGGCTGTCGGACAATCAGCATTCAGGGCTCGAACCATCCAGTTTATAAATGGTAACATTGCACATATTGTAACATTATAGTCCATTGACATACATGACTTCACTACTTTGCATAATGCCCAGTTTACCCACTCTACTAAGAAATCATACATTTATTAAAATATTAAAGCTGCATTATGTATTACTGTGTCCAATTGATTCTGATTGGTTGTAATATTTTTGAAAACTTTCACTACAACTTTTTTTTTTGCTGTTGGCCGATTTTGTCGGAAACTTTCATAATATATCAATCCTTTTGGGACACATCACCAATTAACATTGGCTGCAGTATTCCGAACTTTACTAGGTAGTCATGCTATAAACATTAGGATAATTCCCCTTAAATTTATTCCCTTTAAATCAAATAACATTTTATTTGTCACATGCGCCGAATACAACAGGTGTAGACTTTACAATGAAATGCTTACACGCCCTTAACCAACAATGCAGTTTTAATAAAAATACCTATAAAATAAGAAATAATAGTAACAAATAATTAAAGAGGAGCAGTAAAATAACAATAGCGAGGCTATATACAGGGGGTACCAGTACAGAGTCAATGTGCGGGGGCACCGGTTAGTCAAGGTATTTGAGGTAATATATACATGTAGGTAGAGATATTAAAGTGACTATGCATAGACAATAACAGAGTAGCAGCGTAAAAGAGGGGGAGAGGGGGGAATGCAAATAGTCTGGGTAGCCATTTGATTAGATGTTCAGTAGTCTTATGGCTTGGGTGTAGGCCTCTTGGACCTAGACTTGGCGCTCTGGTACCGCTTGCCGTGCGGTAGCAGAGAGAGCAGTCTATGACTAGGGTGGCTGGAGTCTTTGACAATGACACCAAATGTTGTTGACTGTAGAATTCCACTCTCCATTTTCTCCCTGAAAGCTGCATAAGTTGGGTGTATTGGCAGCCTTAAAACAATGCTGCATGTATTTGCACATTTCACAATTTCTTTCAGTTCTGGCACAGGAGGTTGTAGGCCACACACACTGTATAGCAAAAATTGTGGCTCTACACCCTGTACCTGACAGACAGCAATCATGCGGCCCACCTGCTTGTATACACCATCAGTGCTGGACAAACAGTAAAGACAAACAATTGTAAATGAGAACGTGTTCTCAACTTGCCTACCTGGTTAAATAAAGGTGAAATAAAAAAAATTATAAAATAAAGGACACATTACATAACATACAAAAATCACGTCTTACTCAAGTCATACATATTGCCATAAACAAATGTGTCTTTGTTGGTGTAAAAGTGTAACTCACCTTGAGAGTTGCAAGAAAGGCATTTTTGCCAATCAGGTCCCTCAAATATTGCAGAGGAATGGATGGCACTCATTAGCAGCCAGAGAAATTCTCTTGAGGGACCACCCTCATCAGCTGCCCCTTCGCCAATTCCGTCAGCATCCATAAAAACCACGTTTATTTTTGCCACCGGATTAAAGAGGGCTCTCTTAACCTCATAGTCATTGTATAATTTCCAATCCAAAGTGCTAAACTACAGAGCCAAAACAACCAAAAATGTTACTTTTGGAGCTCACTGTATCTCAGTGAGTTTCCTATGGCCTGTTACAGAAAGTGAACGGGCTCAGGTGACAGTTGAAATGGAAAATCTAAAAAGAGAGAGATATTATTCAAGAAGAGAGAGAGATGAGGTGAGAAGCGAGAGAGATGCTGCAAAGGAGAACTGGACAAAAGAGCGACTGTCTGCCAATGCTGGGAAAGGGAATGACAAGGCATGCAAAGCTATGACTGGGCTCAGTTGGACAGTGTTTTTGTGCCTGCATTAATATATTGTATAGTTTATCAAGTCACCACACAAGGACATCAAATTGTCCATGCATGACCAACTTTTCCTCTGCCTGTTGAAGCTACACCAGAATCCACCCTTAGCCTTGCTGTGCCAAATACCGAACCTGGGAAAAACCACTATACAGGACATGTTTTCGAGATTGCTGAATTTGATGTATGCCATCTTACATCCATTGCTGACTGTTTAGACATTTGCATTGAACATTCCAAAAAGCTAAAAGCCAGGTAAGTTCAAGGTAAAACCATAAAATATTCAAAGGTGGATAATTTTCACATTTATTAAAAAAAAGCCTTTTAACATGAACTTTCCATGTCCCAATTTCATTTTCCACAGGGCAAAATCATATTCAAACTACAAGAAATGGACAACAGTTAAATATTTCATAGTTTGCAGTCCTGCTGGCAGCATCACATTCCTGACAAAAGGTTGGGGTGGAAGAGCATCTGATGTAAAGATTGTCAGAGAGTCTGGCTTCATATAACCACTGTACCACCATCCTGGGGACCAGGTCATGTAGACAGTGATTTAATTGATCTTCACGCTCTCCTAAATTCAAAAGCAATTACTTTAGGCCAGGGTCACATACTACATAGCATTAAGCAAGATGAAAAGGACATGCCGAAAAATCATTACAGTTAAACAAAATATTCGGGTTGTATTCTACTCATTACTTTCTTTCAGATCTTGGTTGATCTGGGGTTTAACATTAAATATGACTTTGCCCTGATTGGTGCCAATCTACTCACTCCAGCGTTCACCCTTGGCAGGAAACAGCTCCCAGGGAGAGATGTTGAAGAATCCATAGTCAAATCCAAAGTTCGGTTTCATATTGGCAAGTATATTTCTCACATATTCCGGTAAAAAACAATAACATTCTGAAATAAATATATTACCAAGAATGTGTACATTGTGTACATACCTGGATGAAATTTGTGAACAAAAAGGAAATAAAATGACAAAAGTGGAATCAAAGATCAGATTAGCTCGGCCACATAATTTACACATAACTGTAAAGCCGTAGCCCCATAGCGTTGCTATCCTCTATGGCAGATAGCGCCACATCATGTTTGCCTCAGTGTCTTAAGGGAAACTGTTTGGGGAGAACGACAGCTGACGCTCAGTCCCTGTACATTGTTTCTCGTAATGCAATACATCATATTAAAGATAAGCATCTGTACAACACAATATGAATCCAATAAATTAGTTACAAACCAGTATACCGGTATTATACACTGCTGAGCAAGTCAATATTTATTTCATGAACCAAAATAATATTCAAAAAATATTAACGTGCATTTTGTTACAGAGCGGGTGATTACGTCTTGAAGGAGAGTTTCCATATTCTTGATGTGCCACTTCCACTTCAGTTTGTGAAGTCTCTGCGGGCCAAAATGGAAAACAGGGAGGTGGCCACAATTTATAAAATGTTGCATATGTGTGCAGCTTTGGTAAATACACTGAGTAAACCAAACATTAGGAACACTATCCTAAAATTAATTTGCACCTGCCTTTTGCCCTCAGAACTGTCTCAATTCGTCGGGGCATGGGCTCTACAAGGCGTCGAAAGCGTTGCACAGGGTTTCTGACCCATATTAACTCCAATTCTCCCCAAAATTGTGTCAAGTTAGCTGGATGTTCTTTGGCTGGTGAACCATTCTTGATACAGACGGGAAACTGTTGAGCGTGAAAAACCCAGCAGTGTTGCAGTTCTTGAAACAAACCGATGCACCTGGCACCTACTATCATACCCCATTCAAAGACACTTAAATCTTTTGTCATGCCCATTCACCCTCTGAATGGCACACAAAAAACAATCCATGTCTCAATTGCCTCAAGGCAGCCTGATCTTTAACCTGTCTCCTTCCCTTCATCTACACTGATTGAATTGGATTTAACAAGGGACATCAATAAGGGATCATAGCTTTCACCTGGGTTCACCTGGTTAGTCTATGTGATGGAAAGTTCTTAATGTTTTGTATATTCAGTGTATGTCAGCAAGTGTGGTGTTCAACAAGAACAGATTGGGGGATGGGTAGTGTCCAGCCTCCTAATTCAAGAGCTCAATTGAAAGTAAAACCAGAAGTTGACAATCAAAGGAGTATACCTGGTCAACCTAGTCAATTAACATAAATCAGCTGTTATGAAAGACATAATGCATGTACCAGTATCTCCCTCATCTACCAGCAAATCAAATCAAAATGTATTTGTCAAGTGCACCGAATACAACAGGTGTACTGTAGACCTTACAGTGAAATGCAGCAGCAGTAAAATAACAATGGCGAGGCTATATACAGGGGGTACCGGTACAGAGTCAATGTGCGAGGGCAACAGTTAGTCGAGGTAATTGAGGTAACATGTACATGTAGGTAGAGTTAAAGTGACTATGCATAGATATTAAAGTGCAGACTGTCAGCTTTACTTTTTGGGGAATTTTCATATCGGGTGAACCGTTTAGAAATTACAGCACAAAAAAATACACAAATAAACATTATCTGATGAAATTGTTTTAGAAAGTTGCACAAGACAGGGATGTCCCCTCTCTCCCCTTCTGTTTGCACTGGCTTTTGAACCCCTTGCAGAAAGAATTAAACAGGACCGAAACGTAAATGGTATCAGTATTGGTAAACATGAATACAAACTAAATTATTTGCAGATGATCGCCTGATATACCTGACCAATATTGAAATTGTAATGCCCCCTTTGCTAAAAATATTAGCAGAATACTTTAAAATCTAAAGATATACAATGAAAGTGAAAAATTTATAAAAATGGCAATAGGACAAAGAAAAAGAATAACTCATGATCTACAGCAATTCGTTAAGTGGACCATAAAAAATATGAAATACTTATGATGCTTAATGAGTTACAAACAACAAATATATAAAGATAACTTTATTACTCAACAATATGAAAGCAGATCTAATTATATATAATAATCTTCCCAGAAATCTTACAGGCTGAATAAACCTCTTTAGAATGACATGGCTCACAAAGTTTCTGTGTATATTTTCGATAATAACAATTACCCCATCGAAGACATTCTTTAAAAAATATACTCGGTCATAAGACATTATATGGGCTAATTAAAACTTCTTGTCAATAGGGGTGCGCTGTTTTCACTTTGGAAAGAATCGTGCCCAAATTAAACGGCCTCGTACTCTGTTCTAGATCATACAATATGCATATTATTATTACTATTGGATAGAAAACACTCAGAAGTTTCTAAAACTGTTTGAATTATATCTGTGAGTAAAACAGAACTCATTTGGCAGCAAACTTCCATATAGGAAGTGAAAAAACTGAAAACGAGGCTCTGTTTCAGGGCCTGCCTATTCAACTGGCTTTTATTTATCGATATGTATGCACTTCATACGCCTTCCACTAGATGTCAACAGGCAGTGGAAGGTTGAATGGGGTGTCTAGCTTGATCTGAGGCCGAATAAGAGCTTTTGGAGTGGCAGGTCCGGTATTTTGTTTGTTTTCGAGGGCGCGCGGGGAACCTCGACATTGTCTTCTGAAGAGCGTTCGGTATACACGGCGAATATCTCCGGCTCTGATTTTATTTGATACATATGAGAAAAACATCATAAAGTAGGATTTGTCAACCGAGTTTGATCAGTTTATTCAACGTTTATTGGGAATTTTGGAACTTTTAGTTTCATGCGTCAAGAGATGATGGACACGTGAGCTCGACATGGCTAGCCAAAGTTGCTAATTCGACAGAAGAAAAGGACATTCTAAAACCAAACAACGATTTATTCTGGACCAAGGACTCCTTGCACAACATTCTGATGGAAGAACAGCAAAAGTAAGACAACATTTATGATCTTATTTCGTATTTCTGTGTAATATGTTGACTCCTATTCTCCGCCGTGTTGGTGAGCGCTGTCTCACAATAACGCATGCTGTATGTTGTCGTAAAGTTATTTTTAAAAATCTAACACAGCGGTTGCATTAAGAACCAGTGTATCTTTCATTTGTCATACAACAAGTATTTTTATGTAAAGTTTATGATGAGTTCTTTGGTCAGATTAGGTGAGTGTCCAAAATATCTCCAGACATTCTGGTGAATCGTTGCTACGTATTCACAATGTATAACCACGATTTGCAGCTCTAAATATGCACATTTTTTGAACAAAACATAAATGTATTGTATAACATGATGTTATAAGACTGTCATCTGATGAAGTTGTTCAATGTTAGTGATTCATTTTATCTCTATTTTGTCAGTTTTGTGCAAGCTATTTTGGCGGGGAGTAAATTGCGTTGTGTGTTTGGCTACTGTAGTGAGCTAATAGAAATATATATTGTGTTTTCGCTGTAAAACACTTAAAAAATGTTTATCTTTCATTTGCTGTACACCATGTATTTTTCATAAATGTCTTATGATGAGTATTTATGTATTTCACGTTGCTCTCTGTAATTATTCTGGCTGCTTTGGTGCTATTTGTGATGGTGGCTGCAATGTAAAACCAGGATTTGTAGCTATAAATATGCACATTTTCGAACAAAACATAAATGTATTGTATAACATGATGTTATAAGACTGTCATCTGATGAAGTTGTTCAAGGTTAGTGATTAATTTTATCTCTATTTGTGGGTTTTGTGAAGGCTACCTATGCGGTGGAAACATGGTGAAAATATGCCGTTGTGTGTTTGGCTATTGTGGTTAGCTAATATAAATACATATTGTGTTTTCGCTGTAAAACATTTTAAAAATCAGAAATGATGGCTGGATTCACACGATGTTTATCTTTCATTTGCTGTATTGGACTTGTGATTTCATGAAATTATATTATATGATATCCCTGTCCCGTTAGGCTAGGCTATGCTAGTCAGCTTTTTTGATGAGGATGCTCCCGGATCCGGGATGGGTATGAAGTAAAGGTTAAAATTCATTGAATAAAAAGGACATTTTTACATCTTCCTAAGTCTGAGGGTGGTTTTAACCTTCCAGACTTGGAATTGTATCAACTTGCTACACAAGGCATATAGTTAAATGTACTAAAGAGGAACAATGGGTACACATATTCAAGATGCGCATGTTCATCCCCAGAATCTTTTTACATTTCTATTTTCAAAGGATAAAGCTAAGAATGTTAACAACTTCATAGTTAAGAGCAATATGGAAGAAAATGAAACGTATTCTAGAAGAACCAATATCAGTCCCTAAAAACACAACCTTATAGAACAATCCTTGGATAGCTTTTCAGAATTCACAGATAAATTGGTCCACATGGAAGACTAAAAGCATAGAAATTATTTTAGTCATAAAAGGATGTTCATACGATAGGTAAGATATACAAAATCTTGCAGAGCTTATCCAACTGACAATCTCTTAGAAAAATAACTGATGTTGGCACAAGATGGAGGGAAAGTTGGAGCATAACTAATGCAATTACAGTTAACGAAAATGTATGCTTAATCCAGTATAAACTAATGTATAGAATGTATTATACATGAGACAAAATTCACAAATTCTACAGCACAATGGCAGTCATGTCTTAAGTGTAAAATGAACAATGATTCAATAATTCATGCTTTCTGGGAATGCCATGAAGTCCAAAAGTTATGGGCGGAGCTAGAAAGTTGTCTGTCATGAGTGTTACAATGTAAATGCACTTTTAACCCATCTGTCTGCATATTTCAAAACATGGCATATGGGGTTGTAGTGAGGTAGCCAATGGGCTGGACGATTCAATTCTCATCTTGAAAAAACTTGGAAATCAATTCATCTGCCATAATCAACACAATGGAAAAATCAAATAATTTATTATTGAAGTATTGAAATAACATGGGCGACCGAGAAAAACAAATGGGTACAATTTAAGGCCTTGTGGCAAATGCAGGCACTAGGAATGGAGGTGTGAGCATGCTGGTCTGGGCAGAGGATATGTTGTTGTTGTTTGTGTGCGTCTGTTTTGTATTTGGTATATAAAAACAATATATATATATATTATATTAAAAAATATATATAATTACAGCACTTTTTTCCCTAGTCATTTTATTCATATCATGCAATAACTACGTACATCAAGCTTGTGACTACAAATTTGTTGGATGCATTTGCTATTTGTTTTGGTTGTTTTAGATTATTATGTGCCCAATAGAAATAATGGTAAATTCATTTCTATGTCATTTTGGAGACACTTTTATTGTAAATAAGAATAGAATATGTTTCTAAACACTTCTACATTAATGAGGATGCTACCATGATTACGGATAATCCTCAATGAATCGTGAATAATGATGAGTGTGAAAGTTACAGAGGCATAAATATCATACCGCCCCAAAAAATGCTAACCTGCCCTGTTATTGTTATGGGGTGAGGTTAGCGTGTCTTGTGGGTATGATATTTGTGAGTCCGTAACTTTCTCACTCATCATTATTCACGATTCATGCAGGAATATCCGTAATCATGGTAGCATCCACATTAATGTAAAACTGTTTAAAAACATATTCTATTCTTATGTCAAATAAAATGTGACTGTAGCCAACCACAGTGCACAAAAATCACACAGGTACCGAGAGGCAGGACAGCCAGCAGACTGACAAACCAGCAGTGTTTCCCTGTCATCGCTTTGTGACTGACAGGCACCTGTCCTATCAATAGATCACTGGAAGATGCATATTGTTCATTCTAGCGAGAGAAGGCTATACAGACTTTTCTGAAGAGAAAATGTAAAACTTTAAAATTAAAAGAAACCTAGTTAATTAAAGTGGAAAAAGTAGTCAAATAACAATGAGTCTTGGAAAACATTGCATAAATTGGTGTTCACTGCCCTGTGTTGTCCAGGAGCAGGAGGGAGGGGGCGGCCATCTTGATGTTTACGATCAGTAATGCTTTTATTAATCATCTGATTTCTCTCCCCGCAGCAGTACACGGCAATCTGATCCGAAACCAATCCAAATGATGAATCTGGGCAAACTGAATCCTAATCTACAGCATCTGACACCTGACAACAGTGACTAACCGCTTAAACATCGGTATCGACTGTTTCCAGAGGGCCCTCTCTATTGATGGACTCGAGTTACAAACTGCAGCAACTTTTCATTAGGGGAGAGAGAGACCTTGATCAGTGTGTGATTGCAGAGTGTTGATGGTGTGTACCAAGAGGGGCGATGGTATTGGAAAAAGTGTCACATGATCACCCGTCTACTTAATCTAGAATTAAATATTTATAAGATGCATTCATTTGGTTATTTATTTGGGCTATAACCGGCAATGTTATTATTGACTTAGGATGTAGGGATGGAGTGATGTCATGCACTTTGGCCAGCCCACCTCCTGGTGAGCTATGGGTATGCAGGCTTTTGCTCGAGCACTGCCTAAGAACACACCTGATTCAACTAATAAAATTCCTGAGTGGGAGTACCAGGCCACCCGTTTAAAGGGTTCATGAGGCTATACCTGTGGCATCGATTGACACAAAAAATTGAACAATTATTCAGTCTGATTGGTTATTAGATATGCCCATCAAACAGATCAAAGTTATTGATCGCGTACACAGATTTGAAGATGTAGTGAAATGCTTCTGTTTCTAGCTCCAACAGTGCAGTAATACTTAGCAAATTTGTATTCTTTTTATTTAACTAGGCAAGTCTGTTAAGAACAAATTCATATTTTCAATGACGGCCTAGGAATAGGGGGTTAACTGCCTTGTTCAGGGGTAGAACGACAGATTTTTACCATGTCAGCTCGGCGATTTGATCTTGCAACCTTCTGGTTACGAGTCCAACACTCTAACCATTAGCCTAGTGGTTAGAGTGTATAAATATATTTTACACAATACACACATAATCCCCCAATAGAAAAATATGCAATGTCAGAGACCACAATATGAATATATACTGTATATACAGTACATAAATTGTGTATAAATATATTCTGACCAAAAATATAAATGCAACATGCAACAATTTCAAAGATTTTACTGAGTTACAGTTAATTTAAGGAAATCAGTCAATTGAAATAAACTATTTAGGCCCTGCTTCTTAAAATCACACTCTCAGCCCATAGTCATCTGAACAAATAATGTGTTGTAAACATTTCTCTGTGTTATTAGCCTTTCCTTTATGATTGCAGACTACCCATGTCTTGGTGGCAACTACAGGGAGGAGTGTGTGTGTGTAACTTTGTATTGCCACATACAGTGTGTCCATCTGCCGCACTATTATGTCCAGGTGCTGTGCTGAATACGTATCTGCAGGGGAAAATGTCTCTCCCTCTATGTGCCTAAGGTTCCCCATTAGATATACTGCTGGATTTAACCGAGCCCTCTCTCTCTCCCTTTCTCGCTCTCCCTCCCTCTGATTCACTCTGCCGCTAAACACACTGCTGGGTTTGACTGAGCCTCACTCTCTCTCTCCCTGTCTCCCTCCCTCCCTCTTTCCGCCGCCTGCATGCCAAGTGGTTCTCTGAGCCCACAGGCACACATCTGGGAGAGCTCCAGCAGGCTCTGTGCACAGCAGCCCCTGAGTGAGTTTCATCTGTTCCCCCAGAGGGATGGGGAAGAGGATGAGTGGGTTAAAGGGTTTTCTCCAGTCTTTGTTGGATCCCGAACTGGGCATTTGCTTTTTTTTTTACTGAGCACCCCAAACGCCACTAGCACTCTCTGCCCTGCACTTGTTGTTGTTGGCTAATTAGTTATTATTACCGATTCTGAGGATTGTCCCCGTACTGCTTGTGAGAGAAAGCACAGTGATCAAGTGAGTGTTAGAAATGGGATGGCTTGCTGATAAGGGTGTTGAAGTAATCAGGCTTCACACTTATACACCTGGGATTCGATGCGCTGCATGGCCTGTGCTGCTTCGCCACACTAGCTGAGTGGGTGCTGATGCTGTATTTGACATATTCATGAGATCACATTTGACTCACCCATTAGATGTACTTTAGCATAAAAAGCATGTTGGTCTAAATTAAGTTAGCTCACATATGATTGCCCACTACTGTGAAGCCACCAGGACATTTCATACCTACAAAGCAGTTTGTTTCAAATCCTTTGATAAAACTCAACTAGGCCTATACATTTAAACCTTTGTGTCTTTCTGTGAGCATCCTCTTTGAGTTCAAGAGCATTTCACCTATTTTTGATGAAAGTCAGGGGGTGTTGTCGATGTTAGCCATAATGCTAACCTTTCTGTGACTATACTGAACAACAGACTCAAAGACATGAGGGCCAAATGGACTCTTGACATATGTACCTTTGCATCCACACATCTGCCATGATTGAATTGATTGGCCACAGTATGCCCAGGCGGGGGTGGTGAGGTCAAACATGGTGTATGTTTTTTAGGTGGTTGCATATGACATAATTGGTTGGCTCCCTTCTAGCATTTTGTCCCGTCTTTCCCACAAGGACTGATGTTACTGTTGTTCAATGTTAAGACAAGTAATGCATTGAACATGCAGCAAATGTTTTCCCGGACAACGCAATTAAAGTAAAAATAAAACAGCTGGTGAGGTAATATTGAGACTGTTCAAATTTGAAGTAATGAGCTCAACGAATGTAGAGAGTTTCAATAATGCCAAATATTGGACGTTATTCAAGGTAGAGCATCTCACTGTCTGTCACCCATAAAGTAAACCCAAAGTTTTGGGGAGTTTTTGAATAAGGAATGTGAAAATGGGTATTGAGAAAGGGTTTTCGCTCCAGGTTTAAATGTTTCACCAAGACTTTAGAGTTTCACACATCAATGAGATAGACACTGGCACAGTCTGCTAAAAATGAAAATGAGACAAATAGATGCGTCACAAAGACAAACCTCCTACTGTGACTTTGTCACAACAAGGAGAGCACTAGTTCCTGTGCATGCTTTGATGCCGCTTTCCAACCGTCTCAAAGCTTTGATGGGCTAAAGTTATATTTGACTTGAATCAAATAGGTTGCAATCCTCTCATCATGTGTGGTTTGCTTGGATTTTATATTTTAAGTTCTTGCACCCCTTATGTTTTAATGGAGACCATGCAGGCTAGTCTCTGCATGTGTATCCACGTGTGTAGAACTCAGAAATAGGATAAACAAATGCAAACTCCAAGTACTGTATGTGTATATCGGTAATATCATTTATAACTCAGCTGGAGATTCATAAAACTTTACCTCTATTGGAAATGTAGGACTTGATTTTCTTTTTGCCCTCACCATGAAAAACTAAACCCATTTGGTCTTATATGACATTTTACTAAATGTCTGCTTGGAAAGGGTACACGATTTGGTCACACTACACATTCATATTTATTTGTCACACACAACCACCTCAATTTAAAGTCCATGTAGCAGATTATGGACCCTATCAGATATATATGTAGTTGGTGCTGTATATTTAAGCAATAATGCACAAGGGGGTGTGGTATATGGCCAATAAGGGCTGTTCTTAAGCACGACGCAACGCAGAGTGCCTGGATACAGCCCTTAGCCGTGGTATATTGGCCATATACCACAAACCCCTGAGGTGCCTTATTGCTATTATAAACTGGTTACCAACTTAATTAGAGCAGTAAAAACAAATGTTTTGTCATACCTGTGGTATACGGTCTGATATACCATGGCTGTCAATCAATCAGCATTCAGGGCTCAAACCACCCAGTTTATAATAATTAATATACGAAAAATCTTTGTTAGTTTACAATTATACAATATATTCTCCCTGCATGTAAAAACCACAAAGACTGCCGGATAGCCCCAAACGCAAGATCGTCAATTCAATAGGATGCTTTGAATAGATGTGGACGACAGCGTGTTCCAGTTCTCGCCAATATCCAGCAACTTCTCACAGCCATTGAAGAGGAGTGGGACAACATTCCACAGACCACAATCAACAGCCTGATCAACTCTATGCGAGGGACATGCGTCGCACTGCATGAGGCAACATATTGCCTGTGGCCTACTGTACATGGTAAGCTGGTACGCAACGAGTGGCACTTCACAACCGCCTTGAGGATTTTTCTACAATATTCACAATTACAATCTTTATTGAATAAAAATCTAATTTCATCAAATACCTGCGGAAAAAAGTATTTGAGTGAACGTTAGCAAGCCAGCAGCTGATTAAAGTGAATTATCTCCTTCTTTTCTCCGGTTTTAGCTTGCTGCTATCACTGTCTAGCTGGCTAGGATGAGGATATTTACTAGCCCGTGCCAGTGACAAACGTAGCTATGTTATCGACATAGGACAGTACAGAAACAAATCTAGCTCGCTTATTTAGCAAGCTAGTTATAGCTAGCTAACATTAGCTTCTACCTCTCCAACAATAAGCTACTGTGACTAGTAGGGATGTGACAAATTGACAATTTTGCTAAACGTTTAAACTGCCATTCTTTTAATCGGTTTTCCGTTAAAACCATAAGAAAATATCATACAATTCTTTATTAATTTACAATGCAGAATAATGGTTCTATTAGGTATGTATGACCACTAGGGCCGGGCAATTAAGTTATATCTACCGCAACCCTTTACAGACATAGGATGCAGCTACAGTAACATGTCGATAACGACAATTGATCACTTTTCAAACAATCAAAAAAGTGCTGGATCAGGTCTGTACCTTTTCAGACAGTAGAATTCTGCTCAGGCTTAAAATGTTCTCTATTTTACCTGAGAACAATAAATGTCACTGATTGACGTGCTGCTGTTGTTTTTATGCAGTTTATGGTATGGTAGCTAGATGTGTTTTATTTTTACTAAATGTCTTGGTAAGGCATGGTATTTAACAACTTTAAAGTGCTTTTTTAGGAGAGTGTGGTCTGCGCACAGGCAGCAGGCAAGCAGGCTGTGCTCAGTAGCTTGAGATTATTTTATTGACAGTTCTGGTTGCATAGTGATAGACTTTAGTCCAGCTTCAGAAGCGGCATTCCTTTGCAGACAAGTAAAATGTCCTTTCATAACTTCGTATCACCTGAGAAAGTTTCCTGTCAACATTTTAAAAACAGTAGTGTAGCCTAGCCGAAATGTGGTCGGAGGCGCCATATGGAGGGTGTGACGGAATTGCGGAGCCTCCAGAGGCCAAATTGAGCTCCCTACCGCATCGCCGTGCACCTCCCACATTTTGTAACAATGTGGAGGGCTTCATATAGTTCAGCATAGCTCCGCACTGATATGATTTGTTGACAGTAGGTGGGGGTGGGAGGTCCTGTATAAACACAAACTCACTTCCTTGACAAATTCCTTCATAAAGGCTCTGCTCAACTCCTCCGTGAAGCGCAAAAAGGAATGAATGCCCTGACTTCTACAGAGGCCGTATCACCATAAATACTGCACGGCCAATGCAGACATCAGATTGAAAATGCAGCACCTTTTACAGATAGACAAACAAACATTCCATAGCGGTGGTGCTTTCAGGAGGCCACATTCCATTGTCTGAAAAGCTTAACTTCTTGGAACTATAGGGGGTGCTGTTCCGCATTAGCATATTTTGGTCTCCAAATTAAACTGCCTCGTGCTAAATTCTTGATCGTACAATATGCATATTATTGTTATTATTGGATAGAAAACACTTTCTAGTTTCTATAGCCGTTGGAATTTTGTCTCTGAGTGGTACAGAACTATATCTACAGCACTTTTCATGACAGGGGTCAGATTTCAGAAATTTTTACCCCTGATCTGGAGTCTGTTTTTAAGGTGACAGTGAATGCTATGAAGAAACCGACACTGCCTACGTCTTCCTCTGGGTGTCTGTACGTCATCACGTTTTGAATGGAATCGATTGCACAATCACAGCCACTATAAAAGAACAAAACGTAGAGGTACCTCCCTTTCTCGTCGCGCGCCTGAAGCGTGAAGGACATCGGACTTGCCTCATTCCAAATCGTTGTCTAACCAGCAATATTTCTCTGGTCATGTTTTTACTCGTTATAGTTGTTAAAAACATCATAATGTAGTTAATTTGAACCGTTTTATAGCAATTTATATCCGTTTAGTGCGATTCTGAGGAATTTCTTTGTCGTGCACTTTCTAGCTTTGGGAACGTTTCGGGGTCTCGGTCGTTGTTAGTGGACATTTCGAAGGACAGAGGACATCTATCGACCAAAAGAAGATTACAACATAGAAAGGATACATTGCCCAAGAATCTGATGGAAGAACAGCTCAAAGTAAGCAATATTTAATATGATAAATCGTTGTTCTGTCGAAATATTTTAAACGCATATTTCGCCATTTTGTTTGTTATCGCGTCACTTGGCGAACCCTGTATTGAAAAGTAAGGATAATTTTAAAAATGTAAGTCAGCGGTTGCATTAAGAACTAATTTGTCTTTCGATTCCTGTCAACCCTGTATTTTTTAGTCAAGTATATGATTAGCTTTCAATTAAACTAGATCACTCTGAAAGATGACGTCAGACATTTTGAGGCTTGATTTCCTAGTATTTTCATTGTGTAACCACGGTTTTGTATGGCTAAATATGCACCTTTTCGAACAAACTGTATATGTATGTTGTAAAATGATGTTACAGGAGTGTCATCGGAAGAATTCTGAGAAGGTTAGTGAAAAAATTAATATCTTTTGGCGGTGATTACGTTATAGCGCTCTTTGGCTGGAATCGATGCTCTGGTAACGTTTTCACATGTGGTATGCTAACTTATCGATTTATTGTGTTTTCGCTGTAAAACGCTTAGAAAATCTGAAATATTGTCTGGAATCACAAGATCTGGGTCTTTCCATTGCTATGCTTTGTCTATTCTTATGAAATGTTTTATTAAGAGTAAATTGGTCATACACGTTGCTCTATCTAGTAATTCTAGTCGTCTTGTGATGGTCGGTGCAATTGTAAACTGTGATTTCTACCTGAAATATGCACTTTTTTCTAACAAAACCTATCCTATACCATAAATATGTTATCAGACTGTCATCTGATGAGGTTTTTTATAGGTTATTGGCTATCAATATCTTAGTTTAGCCGAATTGGTGATAGCTACTGGTGGAGAGAAAAAATGGTGGACAAAGAAATTGTGTATTTTGCTAACGTGTTTAGCTAATAGATTTACATATTTTGTCTTCCCTGTAAAACATTTTAAAAATCTGAAATGGTGGCTTTATTCACAAGATCTGTATCTTTCATCTGGTGTCTTGGACTTGTGATTTAATGATATTTAGATGCTACTATCTACTTGTGAAGCTATGCTAGCTATGCTAATCAGTGTGTGGGGGGGTGGGGGGTGATCCCGGACCCGGGGTAGAGGCTCGTTAGAGGTTAATCGATACAGGCTACCGGTAGCCTACTGTTATTTCATATGAGGCAAAAACAAAGAGTAGGCTACCCCATGCTCGGAAGACTGGCCCAAAGACAAGAGAGCACGAGCTCTTCCGGACGACTGTGTGATCATGCTCTCCATAGCTGAGAGCAAGGCCTTTAAACAGGACAGATTACCAGGACTTGTACTCAGAGCATGCATGGAGCAACTGGCAAGTGTCTTCACTGACATTTTCAACCTCTCCCTGACCGAGTCTCTAATACCTACATGACTACCGCCCGGTAGCACTCACGTCGGTAACCATGAAATGCTTTGAAAGGCTGGTCATGGCTGACATCAACACCATCATCCCGGAAACTCGAGACCCACTCCAATTCGCATACTGCCCCAACAGATCCACAGATGACGCAACCTCAATTGCACTGCCCCTTCCCACCTGGACAAAAGGAACACCTACAGTGTGTGCGAATGCTGTTCATTGACTACAGCTCAGTGTTCAACCCCATAGTGCCCACAAAGCTTGTCACTAAGCTAAGGACCCTGGGACTAAACACCTCCCTCTGCAACTGGATTCTGGACTTCTTGACGGTCAGCCACCAGGTGGTAAGGGTAGGCAACAACACATCTGCCACGCTGATCCTCAACAAAGGGGTCCCTCAGGGGTGCGTGCTTAGTCCCCTTCTGTATTCCCTGTTCACCCACGACTGCTTGGCCAAGCACGACTCCAACACCATCATTAAGTTTGCTGACGACACAACGGTGGTAGGCCTGGTCACCAACAATGATGAGACAACCTATAGGGAGGAGGTCAGAGACCTGGCAGTGTGGTGCCAGGACAACAACCTCTCCCTCAACGTGATCAAGACAAAGGAGCTGATCATGGACTACAGGAAAAGAAGGGCTGAACACACCCCCATTAACAGCAACGGGGCTGTAGTGGAGCGGGTCGAGAGCTTCAAGTTTCTCTGTTTCCACATCACCAACAAACGATCATGGTCCAAACACACCAAGACAGTCGTGAAGAGGGCACGACAACGCCTATTCCCCCTCAGGAGACTGAAAAGACTTGGCATGGGTCCTCAGATCCTCAAAAAGTTCTACAGCTGCACCATCGAGAGCATCCTGACCGGTTGCATCACCGCCTGGTATGGCAACTGCTCGGCATCCGACGGTAAAGCGCTACAGAGTGTAGTGCGTACGGCCCAGTACATCACCGGGGCCAAGCTTCCTGCCATCCAGGACCTCTATATTAGGCGGTGTCAGAGGAAGGCCCCAATAATTGTCAAAGACTCCAGTCACCCAAGTCAAAGACTGTTCTCTCTGCTACCGCACTGCAAGCGGTACTGGAGCGCCAGGTCTAGGTTCAAAAGGCTCCTTAACAGCTTCTACCCACAAGCCATAAGACTGCTGAACAATTAATGAAATGGCCACCCGGACCATTTGCATTGACCCCCCCCCCCTCCTTTTGTTTTTACACTGCTGCTACTGGCTGTTAATTATCTATGCATTGTCACTTTACCCCTACCTACAGTACATGTTACAAATTACTTCGACTAACCTGTACCTCCTGTATATAGCCTCGTTGTTGTTATTTTATTGTGTTACTATTTTTACTTTAATTGATTTTGTGTTATTTTCTTAAAACTGCATTGTTGGTTAACCTTTACCGAACCTCAACCCCGGATCCGGGAGCACCCCCCACCCCCCACACACTGATTAGCATAGATAGCATAGCTTCAGAAGTAGATAGTAGCATCTAAATATCATTAAATCACAAGTCCAAGACACCAGATGAAAGATACAGATCTTGTGAATAAAGCCACCATTTCAGATTTTTAAAATGTTTTACAGGGAAGACAAAATATGTAAATCTATTAGCTAAACACGTTAGCAAAATACACCACTATTCTAACTCCATCAGTTTCTTACTCCTTCAGGTGCTATCACCAATTCGGCTCAACTAAGATATTGATAGCCAATAACCTATAAAAAAAAACATCAGATGACAGTCTGATAACATATTCATGGTATAGGATAGTTTTTGTTAGAAAAAAGTGCATATTTCAGGTAGAAATCACAGTTTACAATTGCACCGACCATCACAAATCCACTAGAATTACTAGATAGAGCAACGTGTATGACCAATTTACTCATCATAAAACATTTCATAAGAATAGACAAAGCATAGCAATGGAAAGACCCAGATCTTGTGATTCCAGACAATATTTCAGATTTTCTAAGCGTTTTACAGCGAAAACACAATAAATCGATAAGTTAGCATACTACATGTGAAAACGTTACCAGAGCATCGATTCCAGCCAAAGAGCGCTATAACGTAATCACCGCCAAAAGATATTAATTTTTTCACTAACCTTCTCAGAATTCTTCCGATGACACTCCTGTAACATCATTTTACAACATACATATACAGTTTGTTCGAAAAGGTGCATATTTAGCCATACAAAACCGTGGTTACACAATAAAAATACTAGGAAATCAAGCCTCAATATGTCTGACGTCATCTATCAGAGTGATCTAGTTTAATTAAAAGCTAATCATATACTTGACTAAAAAATACAGGGTTGACAGGAATCGAAAGACAAATTAGTTCTTAATGCAACCGCTGATTTACATTTTTAAAATTATCCTTACTTTTCAATACAGGGTTGGCCAAGTGAAGCTACACCAAACAAAATGGCGATGTATGCGTTTAAAATATTTCGACAGAAACACGGTTTATCATATTAAATATTGCTTACTTTGAGCTGATCTTCCATCATATTCTTGGGCAATGTATCCTTTCTATGTTATAAACGTCTTTTGGTCGATAGATGTCCTCTGTCCTTCGAAATGTCCACTAACAACGACCGAGACCGCGAAACGTTCCCAAAGCTAGAAAGTGCACGACAAATAAATTCCTCAGAATCGCACTAAACGGATATAAATTGCTATAAAACGATTAAAATTAACTACATTATGATGTTTTTAACAACTATAACGACTGAAAACATGACCGGAGAAATATAGCTGGTTAGAAAACGATTTGGAACGAGGCAGGTCCGATGGCCTTCACGCTTGAGGCGCACGTTGAGAAAGGGGGGTCTCTGTACATTTTGGGCTTTTATAATGGCTGGGAATATCCCATCGAGTTCATTGAAAACGTGATGACGTACAGACACCCAGAGGAAGACGTAGGTAGTGTCGGTTTCTTCATAGCATTCACTGTGGCCTTATAAACAGACCCCAGATCAGAGGTAAAAATTTCTGAAATCTGAACCCTGTCATGAAAAGTGCTGTAAAAATTGTTCTGTACCACTCAGAGACAAAATTTCAACTCCTATAGAAACTATAGACTGTTTTCTATCCAATAATAACAATAATATGCATATTGTACGATCAAGAATTTAGCACGAGGCAGTTTAATTTGGAGACCCAAATATGCTAATGCGGAACAGCACCCCCTATAGTTGCAAGAAGTTTTAAGGGCTTGTAAGTAAGCATTTCATGGTAAGGTCTAAACCTGTTGTATTCGGCGCATGTGACAAATACAATTTGATTTGATTTTACATCAGTGACATGAAAAGGCTATGAAGAGACAGAGAAGGCAGAGCAGGCAGGCCAGCGCGAGAGAGGGAGAGAGAGGCACCAAGTAGGCTAAAGTTAGTCTCTTCCGCTCTGGTTTTATTTGAATTACACAACTTCCCCAGGCCTTTATAGCCTATAAGATGGAAAATAATATTTTTTGTGATAACTGAACTATGATTTTAATTAAGTGGGGGAAAAAACGGAAGACATTGTTTTCTGGTAAGGATTTTTCTTAAAGTGAAGTATCCCAACTTCCTTTAAATGCTTTAACGTTCACACTAGGATTGCACATTTTGGGGAATATTCAGAGGTGGAAACTTGCCGTGGGAATTAATGGGAATATATGGGAATTAAATAAATATATGCAAATTAATATTAATACCATTTAAATGTAGATGTTTTTTGCATTGGATATATTTATCATATCCAATCATTGAGTCAAAAAAACTTCTGATTCCAGGAGGACCATGAGCTGTTATTATCGATATGGTGTCTGATCCATATCGATAGCAACAGCTCATGGTCCTCCTGGAATCAGAAGTTTTTTTGACTCAATGGATGAACAAAGTCAGAGAAATGCTGATGAATGTCTTGCTCGAGCTGTGTATGCAACTTGTTCACCTCTGATGCTCAAATCGAAGTAGAGGGACTTTTGTCCGAGGTTGCTTGTTGTGAGCGCTGAGGAAACTTTATGCACTTGGCCAGATGATTCTGCATCTTTGTTGCATTCTTTGCATATGATTTGGCACAGTATTTGCAAATGTACACAGCTTTTTCTTCTACATTAGCTGCAGTGAAATGTCTCCACACATCAGATAGTGCTCGTGGCAATTTCCTGTAAAGATTAGAAAATAAATAGTTAAAAAAAACAAATACAATTCCATGCACAGATAAATAGTTGTGGAGTTAGATTAAACAACTAATTTGTAAGATAAATGTTTTAAAATGAAACATGTATGGAAACAGGTGAATTAACACTCCTCAGTTAGCAGGTTCAAGCAAGCTAAGACCCACATGGTAGCAAAAACTAACTAGCAGAAATTGTTAACAAGTTAGAAATTATTTAAACACACTTTGCTGTAGGCTACTTTTTACTAGTTAACAAAAAATCATGCATGTCGTGTAAAATATATTCACCCCACCCAGTATTGTAATCAAAACTTACCAGAAAGCATGTAGTCCTTGGCTCAGACAGTGTAGTAGTGTGGGCTCAAAAGCATCTCATTAGTGTGCAAGATCTTGAGAATCAGCTGTACTGTACATGTGATGGAAGAGTGCACTGCACATGTGAAGAAAGAATGCACTCTACACACAGAAGGTTGAATTCCATTGAATTGGGGATAGTATAACCAAAATATGTCACAAGACCTAGAATTGCCGTGTGTGTATCCCACAAAAAAGGTTCACTGTTATAAGCTAACTTTTTTGATGAATTTAAACAAAATTTACCAAATTCCAGGGCTTAACTTCCTATGGGAAATGTCAGACTCTTTACAACCCTAGTTCACACATTGACCTAAATATATAAAGTATAAACGTTCCCATTGAGCAAAATCCACAATCGACCCATCCGAAGAAAGCATGGCTCCGGGGGCCTGTCGGAAATGCCACCAGATCTGATCGATGGCCAAGCGTTGCATTTCAATTCATCCAGCACTCAGCAGACCATATGGAAAAATCCCAGGGAGCCACAGAACGTCCGAATTACCGCAATGCACAGCCCCCCACAAACACCTTTAAAACTCCAGTTTCCATATTCCGTTCCTAAAATCTGCCCTCAGTCCAGTGTAGGGAATATCTTTGAGATGCCATAGCCCATAGCAGATGCCATAAAATTCTGTTGAAGGTGTCGCAACCCGCTCGGATCCATCAAACAAACCATTGCCGCAAACACACACACACACACACACACACACACACACACACACACACACACACACACACACACACACACACACACACACACACACAGACAGACCCCGAGTGCAGACAGCCTGCGGCTCCCAAAACACAACTTAGGGCGAGCTCCAGAAATAAACCTTCCCATTGAGCAAAATCCACAATCCACCACTCCAAAGAAAGCATGGCTCCGGGGCTTCTCCAAAATGTCATCAGATTGGATCTATGGCCAGAGCATCACATTTCAGTATAGCCGCACTAGGCAGGCCTTATAAGAAAAATCCCCCTGAGCCACAGAACGTCCACATTACCTCAATGTGCAGCCCCATCAAACACCTTGAAAACTACTCTTTCCTATAGGCTTGTACCATCTATGACAGCATCAGCAGTTAGCTACCAAGAGCTGGCATACATGTTTACATTTGGTTAGTTTTATCTGTGTTATGCCTTGGCTCTTTAGCTAGCTAATGTTAGCATAGAGGTAGCAAGCTAGCTCTTTCACTTACCTTGTTCACTTACCATGCCCACTGAAGCCTATGATAATGCTCGGTCTCTGCTGGTGCTGCTAGCTGTTTGAGATGCTTTAGAAGCCAGGTTAATGACATCCCCCTCTTCATTTGTTGATAGCCGACTCATGGATGAAATGTGCCCTTTAGATTGATCAGTAGATGCCCAATTCGCCCGCTTCATTCTCGCAAATGTTCCCCACATATTACAACGTTTTTAATTCACTGTGTGACTGACTCCAGGGCATTGTGTGTAACGCTTGTCATCTGGAGGAGAAGAAGAGGACCAAGGTGCAGCGTGGTAAGTGTTCATATTCTTTAATTAAAATACGTAACACTAAACCAAAACAACAAACACGACAAACAAACAGTCCAGAAAGGTGAAACAAACACTGAACCGGAAACAACCACCCACAAACACAGGTGGGAACAGGCTACCTAAATATGATTCTCAATCAGAGACAATGATAGACAGCTGCCTCTGATTGAGAACCATATCAGGCCAAACACACAGAAATACAACACAAGGACAACATAGAACACCAGACATAGAATGCCCACCCAAACTCACGCCCTGACCAACCAAAACAGAGACATAAAAAGGATCTCTAAGGTCAGGACGTGACAGTACCCCCCCCCCCCCCCCCCCCAAAGGTGCGGACTCCGGCTCCACCTTAGTCTTGGCCCACTTCGGTGGCTCCTCTGGAGCGGGGACCCTTACCGCCGACCCCGGACCAGGAACCGTTGCAGCGAATAGACGGGAGACTCCGGCAGCGCCGGACAGGCGGGAGACTCCGGCAGCACCGGAGTGATGGGCGGCTCCGGCAGCTCCTGACTGACGGGCGGCTCCGGCAGCTCCTGACTGACGGGCAAATCCTGCAGCTCCTGATTGACGGGCGGCTCCTGCAGCTCCTGACTGACGGGCGGCTCCTGCAGCTCCTGACTGGCGGGCGGCTCCTGCAGCTCCTGACTGACGGGCGGCTCCTGACAGACGGGCGGCTCCGGCAGCTCAGGACAGACGGGCGGCTCCGGCTGCTCCGGACAGACGGGCGGCTCCGGCTGCTGCGGACAAAAGGGAGACTCTGGCTGCTCCGGACAGGAGGGCGTCGCTGGAGGCTCCGGACTAGAGGGCGACGCTGGAGGCTCCGGACTAGAGGGCGACGCTGGAGGCTCCGGACTAGAGGGCGTCGCTGGAGGCTCCGGACTAGAGGGCGTCGCTGGAGGCTCCGGACTAGAGGGCGTCGCTGGAGGCTCCGGACTAGAGGGCGACGCTGGAGCCTCCATGCCATGGATCCTCACCGGAGGCTTCGTGCCATGGATCATCACAGGAGGCTTCGTGCCATGGATCATCACAGGAGGCTTCGTGCCATGGATCATCACTGGAGGCTTCTTGTCATGGATCATCACTGGAGGATTCTTGTCATGGATCATCACTGGAGGCTTCGTGCCATGGATCATCACTGGAGGCTTCATGCCATGGATTATCACTGGAGGCTTCATGCCATGGATCATCACTGGAGGCTTCTTGCCATGGATCATCACTGGAGGCTTCGTGCCATGGATTATCACTGGAGGCTTCTTGCCATGAATCGTCACTGGAGGCTTCTTGCCATGGATCATCACTGGAGGCTTCGTGCCATGGATTATCACTGGAGGCTTCGCTCTGGGAGAAGGCACAGGACTCACCAGGCTGGGGAGACATGCAGGAGGGTTAATGCTTGGCACAGGCACAGAACTCACCAGGCTGGGGAGACATGCAGGAGGCCTTTTCCTTGGCCGATGCACCGGATGCACTGGACCGTGGAGGCGCAGTGGCGATCTCGAACGCAGAGCTAGCACCACTCGTCCTGGCTGGATACCCCCTGTAGCCCGGCAAGTGCGGGGAGTTGGAATAGGCCGCACTGGGCTGTGCTGTCGAACTGGAGACACCGTGCGTAGGGCTGGTGCAGTATACCCCGGGCCGAGAAGACGCACAGGAGACCAGATGCGTTGAGCCGGCATCATCCTTCCTGGCTCGATGCCCACTCTAGCCCGGCCGATTCGAGGAGCTGCGATGTAATGCACCGGGCTATGCGTGCGCACTGGGGACACTGCGCACTGGGCTTCACCGCATAACACGGTGCATGCCCAGTCACTCTCTCGCCACGGTAAGCACGGGGAGTTGGCTCAGGTCTCCTACCTGAGTCCGCCAATCTCCCCGTGTGCCTCCCCCCAAAAAAATTCTGGGGCTGCCTCTCGTGCACTTTACCTCGCACCAATTCCTCATAGCGTCGCCGCTCCGCTTTTGCTGCCTCCAGCTCCAGAACTTCAACACTGCTGGGTTTTTCACACTCAACAGTGTGTATCAAGAATGGTCCACCACCCAAAGGACATCCAGCTAACTTGACACAACTGTGGGAAGCATTGGAGTCAACATGGGCCAGCATCCCTGTGAAAGGCTTTCAACAAACTTTAGTCCATGCCCGACGAATTGAGGCTGACTCGGCCCTCACTAGCATGAAAACTAAATAGAGGCACAGACTGTGTGTGGGAAAGGATTTAAGACTCTCTCCAATACAACCCAACATTGCAGAGTTACTGTATGTGCATGTAGGGAGTGCGTACTGGCGGCAGAGAAGTCAGGCGCAGGAGAGCAAAAACTGATTTACAACGGCGCAGTTTGATAAACAGAACCACCGTATACAGAACACTAAATCAATGGGTAAACAAAACCCGTTACACACCAGCATAACGTGCAAAAGCACTACAATAAACAATTCCGGACAAGGACATGGGGGGGAACAGAGGGTTAAATACACAACATGTAATGATGGAATTGAAACCAGGTGTGTGGGAAGACAAGACAAAACAAATGGAAAATGAAAGGTGGATCGGCGATGGCTAGAAGATCGGTGACGTCGACCGCCGAACGAACGAGGAGAGGGACCGACTTCAACGGAAGTCGTGACAGTGCATCCTTTCAAGCACACCCGAAATGTGAAGCTCCTGGTGTGCACACAGGCAACTATCTGTAGACAAGATCCCACAAAAACAATGGGGAAAATGGCTACCTAAATATGATCCCCAATCAGAGACAACGATAAACAGCTGCCTCTGATTGGGAACCATATCAGGCCACCATAGAAATACAATTCACCTAGATGACCCACCCTAGACACTATCACGCCCCAACCAACATAGAGAATAAACAGCTGTCTATGGTCAGGGCGTGACAGGTTGTGACAAAAACTCACATTCACTCTGATGTTTAATTAATAAATGTGTCGTATAGTGTGTGTGTGGCAGGCTTACAATGATGGCAAAAAAACATTTGAGTGCGCTGACCCTGGTGCTAGAGGGGGTACGCAGCTGGAGGTTGAATGTTTGAAAGGGTACGTGACTATAAAACGTTTGGGAACCACTGGTATAGATAATATACTGAGCAAAAATATAAACGCAACATGTAAAGTGTTGGTTACATGTTTCATGAGCTAAAATAAAAGATCCCAGAAATGTTCCATACGTACAAAAAGCTTATTTCTCTGCAATGTTGTGCACAAATTTGTTTACATCCCTGTTAGTGAGCATTTCTCATTTGCCAAGATAATTCATCCAGCCGACAGGTGTGACATATCACGAAGCTGATTAAACAGCATGAACATTACATTGTGCAGGGGACAATAAAAGGCCAGTCTAAAATGTGCAGTTTTGTCACACAACACAATGGCAGATGTCTCAAGTTTTTAGGGAGGGCGCAATTGGCATGTTGACTGCAGGAATGTTCACCAGAGATGTTACCAGAAAATGTCATGTTCATTTATCTACTATAAGCCGCCTCCAATGTCGTTTTAGAGAATTTGGCAGTGCGTCCATCGGGCCTCACAACCGTAGACCACGTCTAACCACGCCAGCGCAGGACCTCCACATCCGGCATCTTCACCTGCGGGATCTTCTGAGACCAGCCACCCGGACAGCTGATGAAACTGAGGAGTATTTCTTTCTGTAATAAAGCCCTTTTGTAATGTAGGAAGTTAATATTTTAGTTCCGAAATGACATAATAAACCATTTTTACACATGACATTTGCATTGAAACGATTCTACAAGCAACTAAATTTGAATTAGTTTTTAGGGAAAATGATAAGGACATATATTAAGCATAACATTTACGTGAGCATTATAATATGATTACAACCCAAAAGTAATGACAAATGCAGTCATAATAGCAATGTATTTAGTCTACTTTGCTAAGACATTGCTACCCAGCCAGCAGCAGCCCTGGACAGAACATTGCACTCTGCGAAATGCACTCTGGGAATCGTAGTTTACTGTGTAGACTAGGGCAATATAGAAGCTAAAAAAATGTGCTTGAAAGGGATCAATCCTGCAGTGTGACTAACAAAAATTATAGAACATAGACAATTTCATCAAATCTTACAGTAATGCATTTAAACTAACAGCATAATAACTAGAATAAAAGCATAATAACTCATAACTGCATAACAGTTGTGTCAAAATCCTGCACGAAGCCTTCAACGTGTGCTACAACTTCAGTTGGAGGAAATAAAGGTTCCTTGATTGGTGAAGCATAGTTCAGGGAATGGGAAATGGTGGCTAGTAGTGTAGACGAAATGGAGGAAATGGAGTAAATGTTGGTGAAGCAACAGCTGTAATGGAATGCAAACAATATGGGTGTCAGTTCTGATGGTATGGAGCGGGAGGATGAGGGTCAAGGACCGGAATGGTCGGTAGTGGAAAGACATAGGAAGAAGAGAGGTCATGATACAGAAAGCAGTGGAGCATCTGGTAAAGAAAGCATAAAGAGGGCCAAGGTAGGAAGCAAGAGTAGTGATGTGTTGGAGTGGAAAGTGGTGATAGTGTTTGATGAGACCACAGGGCCTCACTTACACCCTAATGTGACTAACTAATGCTGCAAAGAAAAAGGTAAGTGAAATTAGCTCGGTTCATTGGAAATGGTAGATCGTTAATATTGTGTGGTAGCCAGGCTCAGCAAGAGAATATTTTTAAAATGGAAAAGCTTAATGGGAAGAAGATTAAAAGCCATGTCCCTGGTGTGTATCCTAGATTGAAGGGAGTCATCACTGTGGTCCCAATATCTATGTCCAGAGATGATATTAAAGAAAATGTGAAGAGAGGCAGAGTGATGGAGGCCAAAAGTTTGATTAGTAGGAGAGAGGGTCAAAGAAGTGAAAGCTTATCAGTGATGATGAGGTTTGAGAAAGTCTTGCAGGGAAAAGTACAGATAGGATTCCTTGGTTAGGGAATTTGTGCTGCCTAGTGTTAAGAAAAGAAAATATGTGCCAAGTGTAAAGGGGCACATGATTACGATGAGCAATGTGAAGCTAAATTGCTGTTAATGTGGTGCAGCATTTGGTGGATGCCAGGTACAGAGAGAGGCTCGGAGATATAGGATCAGTCATGATGTATTGTATGTAGAAGTACAGAATTGGGTAGATCATGATTGATTGTACATTCCGGCAGAGTAGGTGGCGGCAAGCACTTAACCATTGTGTGGTGTTCATGTTTTTATTATTCACCCGATGTTCGCGGGTCTGATGGACCCACAACATTATTGGATTTTGAAAACAATACAGCCATAACAATTTACATAAAAATAATTAATACTTAGATGTTGACTTATATCAATTACAAGCAATATAGACAGCATACGTGGTTAACTTCTTATGGATAGGGGGCAGCATTTTGACGTTTGGATGAAAAGCGTGCCCAGAGTAAACTGCCTGCTACTCAGTCCCAGTTGCTAATATATGCATATTATTGGTAGATTTGGATAGAAAACACTCTGAAGTTTCTAAAACTGTTTGAATGATGTCTGTGAGTATAACAGAACTCATATGGCAGGTGAAAACCTGAGAAAAATCCAACCAAGTATTGGGAAATCTGAGGTTTTGTAGGTTTTCAACTCTTGGCCTATCGAATACACAGTGTCTATGGGGTCATTTTGCACTTCCTAAGGCTTCCACTAGATGTCAACAGTCTTTAGAACCTTGTTTGGTGCTTCTACTGTGAATTGGGGCCGAATGAGAGGGGATTGAGTAAGGTCTGCCATGAGCTGAACATGCGCTGACCATGCGCGTTCACGTGAGGGCGAGCTCTGTTCCATCGCATTTCTGAAGACAAAGGAATTCTCCGGTTGGAACATTATTAAAGATTTATGTTAAAAACATCCTAAAGATTGAGTCTATACTTCGTTTGACATGTTTCTACGGACTGTAATATGACTTTTAGTCTGAACTTTTGCCTGGACCTGCACGCGCGTCGTGAGTTTAGATTTCGTACTTAACTCGCAAACCAAAAGGAGTAATTTGGACATAAATGATGGACTTTATGGAACAAATAAAATATTTATTGTGGAACTGGGATTCCTGGGAGTGCATTCTGATGAATATCATCAAAGGTAAGTGAATATTTATAATGCTATTTCTGACTTATGTTGACTCCAACATGGCGGATATCTTCTTGGGTTGTGTTGGTCTTTGAGCGCCGTACTCAGATTATTGCATGGTTTGCTTTTTCCGTAAAGTTTTTTTGAAATCTGACAGAGCGGTTGCATTAAGGAGAAGTATATATTTAAATCTGTGAATAACACTTGTATCTTTTATCAATGTTTATTATGAGTATTTCTGTGATTTGATGTGGCTCTGTGCAAATTCACAGGATGTTTTGGAGGCAAAGCCAAATGTAAACTGAGGTTTTTGGATATAAATATGAACTTGATCGAACAAAACATACATGTATTGTGTAACATGTCCCGGGAGTGTCATCTGATGAAGAACATCAAAGGTTAGTAATTCATTTTATCAATATTTCAGCTTTTTGTGACTCCTCTCTTTGGTTGGAAAATCGCTGTATGCTTTCTGTGACTAGTTGCTGACCTAACATAATGATATGTTCTGCTTTCGCCGAAAAGCTTTTTTGAAATCGGACACTGTGGTTGGATTAACGAGAATTGTATCTTTAAAATGGTGTCTAATACTTGTATGTTTGAGAAAATTGAATTATGAGATTTCTGTTGATTGAATTTGGCGCCCTGCATTTTCATTGGCTGTTGGCGAGGGGTTCCGCTAGCAGAACGGGGTTCCCAGTCCAGAGCTTCCGGCGACAGCTCCCAGTCTAGAGCTTCCGGCGACAGTTCCCGGGCCAGAGCTTCTGGCGACAGTCCACGGGCTGGAACCTCCTACGACGGTCCACGGTCCGTAACCTCCTGAGACGGTCGGCGGTCCGGAACCACCAGCGACGGTCGGCGGTCCAGAGCCTCCAGCGACGGTCTGCGGTCCAGAGCCTCCAGTGACAGTCTGCAGTCCAGAGCCTCCAGTGACAGTCTGCAGTCCAGAGCCTCCTGACAGGTTTCCCAGTCCGGAGCCTCCGGCAACGATCTACGGTCCCGTTCCTTCGGCGACGATCCACGGTCCGGAGCCCCCGGCGACGACCTAGGGTCCAGAGGCCCCGGCGACGACCCATGGTCCGGTTCCTCCGGCGACGATCCACGGTCCGGAGCCCCCGGCGACGACCTACGGTCCAGAGGCCCCGGCGGCGACCCACGGTCCGGTTCCTCCGGCGACAACCCACGGTCCGGAGTCCCCGGCGACGACCTACGGTCCGGTTCCTCCGGCGATGGTCCATGGTCCGGAGCCCCCGGCGACGATCCACGGTCCGGTACCTCCGGCGACGACCCAAGGTTCGGTTCCTCCGGCGACGAGCCACGGTCCGGAGCTTCCGGCGATGATCCCCACACCAGAGCCACCATGGAAGATGACGTATCTGCGAGTGGAGTGGGTACTTCGCCCCGCACCGGAGCCGCCCCCGACGGTAGATGCCCACCCGGACCCTCCCCTATTGAGTCAGGTTTTGCGGTCAGAGTCCGCACCTTTGAGGGGGGGGGGTACTGTCACGCCCTGACCATAGAGAGCTGTTTATTCTCTATGTTGGTTGGGGCGTGACAGTGACTAGGGTGGGTTATCTAGGTGATTAATTATCTATGTTGGCCTGGTATGGTTCCCAAACAGAGGCAGCTGTTTATCGTTGTCTCTGATTGGGGATCATATTTAGGCAGCCATTACCCCATTGTGCTTTGTGGGATCTTGACTATGTATAGTTGCCTGTGAGCACTATAGCAGCTTCACGTTTCGTTTTGCATTTATTGTTTTCTTTGAGTTTCACTTCAAAATAAAGAGGATGGAACCGCACGCTGCATCTTGGTCCACTCATTATAACGATCGTGACACTCTGCTAGATCACATTTATCAATAAAAGCGCTATTTGTGAAGAAAAATCTATTATAATCAAGACATGGGTTGAATAAATCATTTTTATCTTGAACAAATATAAATGAAACAAGGTTTTCATCACTATTGATGTTTATTGCTTTGACCTGAACAAATTGGAAGGACAAATGTTACATACAGTATTTTATGGAAATGATAAATGAGCCCCATTGAACACAAATTAAGGCCGGTCTACACACCACATGAGGAACAGAGTTTTACTGGTCGTGTGTTGCAAATGTATTTATTGCACTTGATGCATGTGTACTGTGTCTTCCTGTCCATCTTGGGTCCACACACATTGCAGCGCTTCTTCTTGTTGCTGCCGTCTGTCGTGGTAATTATAATCAAAGGGAAGAGAGACTGCAGATTCTTTTAAACAACACTTTATTATAAGATTTGTAAAAATGAAGAATCAACCATCCATTCAACAGTGCATAGTTGAAAGCTCAACGAACAGAGTTGTCTCTCTCCTCTTATTGAAAAAAGTACAACCTATTTTGTCTACGTGGCAGTTTAGCAGACGGTTGGAAACAGGGACGTGTGTAAAAGCTGATTTAGCTTGTCTGTTCAGATTAAGATTGCTGACGTTTCCACCATTGTTTGTTCCGTCCTGCGTGTTTCCACACATCTAAGTTCCTGCAGATTGTGAAAACAGGATGTCGCATACTGAGGTCGCACCCAAACGCCTCTTATCTGTACACCCAGACTTATGACGAAGTCATATAAAACAGCAAGCAAAAAATCCTAACATAACAATGGACAATTTTCAGGGTAAAAACAGCATAGTATGTCAAATTAAACAACATAGTAGGTAATTAAATAATGTCCTCGACACGTCTGCAATTTAGAATGATGAAAACACTTAATTCAGTAATTTTACTAACATCTCACTCACTGACTCACATACAGTGGGGCAAAAAAGTATTTAGTCAGCCACCAATTGTGCAAGTTCTCCCACTTAAAAAGATGAGGCCTGTAATTTTCATCATAGGTACACTTCAACTATGACAGACAAAATGAGAAAAGAAAATCCAGAAAATCACATTGTAGGATTTTTAATGAATATATTAGCAAATTATGGTGGAAAATAAGTATTTGGTCAATAACAAAAGTTTATCTCAATACTTTGTTATATACCCTTTGTTGGCAATGACAGAGGTCAAACGTTTTCTGTAAGTCTTCACAAGGTTTTCACACACTGTTGCTGGTATTTTGGCCCATTCCTCCATGCAGATCTCCTCTAGAGCAATGATGTTTTGGGGCTGTTGCTGGGCAGCACGGACTTTCAACTCCCTCCAAAGATTTTCTATGGGGTTGAGATCTGGAGACTGCCTAGGCCACTCCAGGACCTTGAAATGCTTCTTACGAAGCCACTCCTTCGATGCCCGGGCGGTGTGTTTGGGATCATTGTCATGCTGAAAGACCCAGCCACGTTTCATCTTCAATGCCCTTGCTGATGGAAGGAGGTTTTCACTCAAAATCTCACGATACATGGCCCCATTCATTCTTTCCTTTACACGGATCAGTCGTCCTGGTCCCTTTGCAGAAAAACAGCCCCAAAGCATGATGTTTCCACCCCCATGCTTCACAGTAGGTATGGTGTTCTTTGGATGCAACTCAGCATTCTTTGTCCTCCAAACACGACGAGTTGAGTTTTTACCAAAAAGTTCTATTTTGGTTTCATCTGACCATATGACATTCTCCCAATCTTCTTCTGGATCATCCAAATGCTCTCTAGCAAACTTCAGACGGGCCTGGACATATACTGGCTTAAGCAGAGGGACACGTCTGGCACTGCAGGATTTGAGTCCCTGGCGGCGTAGTGTGTTACTGATGGTAGGCTTTGTTACTTTGGTCCCAGCTCTCTGCAGGTCATTCACTAGGTCCCCCCGTGTGGTTCTGGGATTTTTGCTCACCGTTCTTGTGATCATTTTGACCCCACGGGGTGAGATCTTGCGTGGAGCCCCAGATCGAGGGAGATTATCAGTGGTCTTGTATGTCTTCCATTTCCTAATAATTGCTCCCACAGTTGATTTCTTCAAACCAAGCTGCTTACCTATTGCAGATTCAGTCTTCCCAGCCTGGTGCAGGTCTACAATTTTGTTTCTGGTGTCCTTTGACAGCTCTTTGGTCTTGGCCATAGTGGAGTTTGGAGTGTGACTGTTTGAGGTTGTGGACAGGTGTCTTTTATACTGATAACAAGTTCAAACAGGTGCCATTAATAAAGGTAACGAGTGGAGGACAGAGGATCCTCTTAAATAAGAAGTTACAGTTCTGTGAGAGCCAGAAATCTTGCTTGTTTGTAGGTGACCAAATACTTATTTTCCACCATAATTTGCAAATAAATTCATTAAAAATCCTACAATGTGATTTTCTGGATTTCTTTTTCTAATTTTGTCTGTCATAGTTGAAGTGTACCTATGATGAAAATTACAGGCCTCTCTCATCTTTTTAAGTGGGAGAACTTGCACAATTGGTGGCTGACTAAATACTTTTTTGCCCCACTGTATATAGTTACAGCAGGCCAAGGTAGACACCCACACATGCAACAACATCACTCAGACTTAGTTCCGGTATAGGATATATCACAAGTGGCCAGCGTAGGACTCTTCTTTTGCAGATGTAGCCAGTCACCAGCTTGTCTAAATTGTCCACCCCTCCTTTTGTGGTATTGTAATCCATTATGATTTCTGGTTTTTGATGTTCCTGGCCACAGATTCTCCCATCCCTACATTTTGCCTTTCTTTGGCACGTAGGAACGCAAAGGACATGTCATGACATAGTAGAATTGCATAACTGTTGACAGAATGTCATTTTCATTTCAAGTTAACTCCCTGTATCACAATTCCAGTGGGTCAGAATGTAACGGGCTTCCTCCTTCTCCTCATCCGAAGAGGAGTAGCAGGGATTTGACCAAAATGCAGCGGGTTGTGAATACATATTGATTTAATAGACAAAACGGAAAAACACGACAAACACTTGAATAATTACAAAACAAATAAACGAATGTAGACAGACCTGGACACGAACTTACATACAACGTGAAGAACGCATGAACCAGGAAAACAGACTACATAAAACGAACGAACTAACAAAAACCGGAACAGTCCCGTGTGGCGTAACATACAGACACTGACACAGGAGACAATCACCCACAAACAAACAGTGAGAACAACCTACCTTAATATGACTCTCAATTAGAGGAAAACGCAAAACACCTGCCTCTAATTAAGAGCCATACCAGGCAACCCAAAACCAACATAGAAACAGCAAACATAGACTGCCCACCCAAAACTCACGCCCTGACCATCACACACATACAAAACAGAAAACAGGTCAGGAACGTGACAGAACCCCCCCCTCAAGGTGCGAACGCCGGGCGCACCAGCACAAAGTCCAGGGGAGGGTCTGGGTGGGCATCTGACCACGGTGGTGGCTCAGGCTCCGGACGCTGTCCCCACACCACCATAGTCACTCCCCGCTTCTGTATCCCCCTCCCAATGACCACCCTCCAACTAAACCCACCTAGATGAAGGGGCAGCATCGGGATAAGGGGCAGCAGCTCCGGGATAAGGGGCAGCAGCTCCGGGCTGAGGGACTCCGGCAGGTCCGGGCTGAGGGACTCCGGCAGGTCCGGGCTGAGGGACTCCGGCAGGTCCGGGCTGAGGGACTCCGGCAGGTCCGGGCTGAGGGACTCCGGCAGGTCCGGGCTGAGGGACTCCGGCAGGTCCGGGCTGAGGGACTCCGGCAGGTCCGGGCTGAGGGACTCCGGCAGGTCCGGGCTGAGGGACTCCGGCAGGTCCTGGCTGAGGGACTCCGGCAGGTCCTGGCTGAGGGACTCCGGCAGGTCCTGGCTGAGGGACTCAGGTCCTGGCTGGACGGCTCTGGCAGGTCCTGGCTGGACGGCTCTGGCAGGTCCTGGCTGGACGGCTCTGGCAGGTCCTGGCTGGACGGCTCTGGCAGGTCCTGGCTGGACGGCTCTGGCTGGTCCTGGCTGGACGGCTCTGGCAGGTCCTGGCTGGACGGCTCTGGCTGGTCCTGGCTGGACGGCTCTGGCTGATCCGGTCTGGCGGAAGCCTCTGGCTGATCCGGTCTGGCGGAAGCCTCTGGCTGATCCGGTCTGGCGGAAGCCTCTGGCTGATCCGGTCTGGCGGAAGGCTCTGGCTGATCCGGTCTGGCGGAAGGCTCTGGCTGATCCGGTCTGGCGGAAGGCTCTGGCTGATCCGGTCTGGCGGAAGGCTCTGGCTGATCCGGTCTGGCGGAAGGCTCTGTAGGCTCTTGGCAGACGGGCGGCTTTGCAGGCTCATGGCAGACGGGCAGCTTTGCAGGCTCATGGCAGACGGGCAGTTCAGGCGCCGTTGGGCAGACGGGCAGTTCAGGCGCCGCTGGGCAGACGGGCAGTTCAGGCGCCGCTGGGCAGACGGGCAGTTCAGGCGCCGCTGGGCAGACGGGCAGTTCAGGCGCCGCTGGGCAGACGGGCAGTTCAGGCGCCGCTGGGCAGACGGGCAGTTCTGTAGGGAGGAGACGGAGAGACAGCCTGGTGCGCGGTACCGGAACTGGAGGCACTGGGCTGGAGACACGCACCATAGGGAGAGTGCGTGGAGGAGGAACAGGGCTCTGGAGATGCACTGGAAGCCTGGTGCGTGGTGTCGGCACTGGTGGTACTAGGCTGGGGCGGGAAGGTGGCGCCGGATATACCGGACCGTGAAGGAGGACACGTGCTCTTGAGCACCGAGCCTCCCCAACCTTACCAGGTTGAATGGTCCCCGTAGCCCTGCCAGTGCGGCGAGGTGGAATAGCCCGCACTGGGCTATGCAGGCGAACCGGGGACACCACCTGTAAGGCTGGTGCCATGTACGCCGGCCCGAGGAGACGTACTGGAGACCAGATACGTTGGGCCGGCTTCATGGCACTCGGCTCGATGCCCAACCTAGCCCTCCCAGTGCGGCAAGGTGGAATAGCCCGCACTGGGCTAAGCACGCGTACTGGGGACACCGTGCGCTTTACCGCATAACACGGTGTCTGACCAGTACGACGCCCTCTTACTCCACGGCAAGCCCGGGGAGTTGGCTCAGGTATCCAACCCGGCTTCGCCACACTCCCCTTTAGCCCCCCCCCAAGAAATTTTTGGGTGTTACTCACGGGCCTCCAGCCTTGCTTCCGTGCTGCCTCCTCATAACGTCGCCTCTCCGCTTTCGCTGCCTCCAGCTCCGCTTTGGGGCGGCGACACTCCACTGGCTCTGCCCAGGGTCCTTTACCGTCCAGGATCTCTTCCCATGTCCAATCCTCCTTTTCCCACTGCTGCTGTCGTGGCTGTCCGTTAACCCGCTGCTTGATCTGGGTTTGGTGGGTGATTCTGTAACGGGCTTCCTCCTTCTCCTCATCCGAAGAGGAGTAGCAGGGATTTGACCAAAATGCAGCGGGTTGTGAATACATATTGATTTAATAGACAAAACGGAAAAACACGACAAACACTTGAATAATTACAAAACAAATAAACGAATGTAGACAGACCTGGACACGAACTTACATACAACGTGAAGAACGCATGAACCAGGAAAACAGACTCCATAAAACGAACGAACTAACAAAAACCGGAACAGTCCCGTGTGGCGTAACATACAGACACTGACACAGGAGACAATCACCCACAAACAAACAGTGAGAACAACCTACCTTAATATGACTCTCAATTAGAGGAAAACGCAAAACACCTGCCTCTAATTAAGAGCCATACCAGGCAACCCAAAACCAACATAGAAACAGCAAACATAGACTGCCCACCCAAAACTCACGCCCTGACCATCACACACATACAAAACAACAGAAAACAGGTCAGGAACGTGACACAGAAGTTTACATACACTTAGTTGAGACGCGTTCTGTCTCCTAGTGATGAACGTACTTTGTGCGAAAAGTGCAAATCAATCCCAGAACAACAGCAAAGGACCTTGTGAAGATGTTGGAGGAAACAGGTACAAAAGTATCTATATCCACAGTAAAAGGAGTCCTATATCGACATAACCTGAAAGGCTGCTCAGCAAGGAAGAAGCCACTGCTCCAAAACTGCCATAAAAAAAAAAGACTACGGTTTGCAACTGCACATGGTGACAAAGATCGGACTTTTTGGAGAAATGTCCTCTAGTCCGATTTAACAAAAATAGAACTGTTTGGCCATAATGACCATCGTTATGTTTGGAGGAAAAAGGGGGATGCTTGCAAGCCGAAGAACACCATCCCAACCGTGAAGCACGGGGGTGACAGCATCATGTTGTGGAGGTGCTTTGCTGCAAGAGGGACTGGTGCAATCAAAAAATAGATGGCATCATGAAAATTATGTGGATATATTGAAGCAACATCTCAAGACATCAGTCAGGAAGTTAAAGTTTGGTCGCAAATGGGTCTTCCAAATGGACAATGACCCCAAGCATACTTCCAAAAGTTGTGGCAAAATGGCTTAAGGACAACAAAGTCAAGGTATTGGAGTGGCCATCACAAAGCCCTGACCTCAATCTCATAGGAAATTTGTGTGCAGAACTGAAAAAGCGTGTGTGAGCAAGGAGGCCTACAAACCTGACTCAGTTACACCAGCTCTGTCAGGAGTAATGGGCCAAAATTCACCCAACTTATTGTGGGAAGCTTGTGGAAGGCTACCCGAAACGTTTGACCCAAGTTAAACAATTTAAAGGCAATGCCACCAAATACTAATTGAGTGTATGTAAACTTCTGACCCACTGGGAATGTGATGAAAGAAATCAAAGCTGAAAGAAACCATTCTCTCTACTATTATTCTGGCATTTCACATTCTTAAATTAAAGTGGTGAACCTAACTGACCTAAGACAGGGAATTTTTACTATTAATGTCAGGAATTGTGAAAAACTGAGTTTAAATGTATTTGGCTAAGGTGTATGTAAATTTCCGACTTCAACTGTATGTATGTATATATGTGTATATGTATGAATGTTTATGTATTTATATGTATATGTATGGGTGTGTACGTATATATATATATATATATATATATATATATATTTGCCATAAAAGATATGGGGGATTGGAAATGATGCAGACATTTACATTGATGGAAGCAACAATCTTTCAACAATATTAAGCTGATCCACCCCTAAAAAAATAAATTAAAAAAACAGTAAGCTTTAAGGGATGCTATGTTTTCTGTTATTGTCTTGATCACAGAAAGTAAAATTCAAAGCAAACCATTTTTTTGTTTGAGGTAAATAGTCTTACATGCTGATCAATCCGTCTCTGCACGTGCGTCTGCGTGCACCATCGTGTGCATGTTGATTTTGTCTATCCCCATCAGACACGCAGGTTAAAATACCAGAACCAACCATTTTAATTTGGGGACAGGTCGAAACACACATGAAACATTTATGGACATTTAGCCAGTTAGTTTGTCCTGGGAGATAAACATTGGGTTGTTATTTTACCTGAAATGCATATGGTCTTTTTTTTAATCCGGATATTTGTAGAATATTTACTCACTTTGAGTCATACACAATCATGTGTTCTCTACTCTGACAATTGATCCACAGATAAAAAGGGAAACCTAGTTAGTTTTCTCACCTTGTTCCTCATTCTTCTGTGAATTTTATATTGCGGTTGGCAACCAACTTTAAGGTGCATTACTGCCACCAACTGTACTGGAGTGTGGACCACGCTCATCTTTCAGTCGCCCACGTGGGTATATGCTTGTAAAAAAAAACGTCAGTAGACGTGAGAGGCGAGACTTATAGAACCAAGTTCTATTTTAGCGCATGGCTATGCAGATGCCCGTGAGCAGTTTGGATGAAATTGAATAACATGTATCTGTGCATTTATTTTGCAACGCTTTTAGTATGTCAGGCGACAGCAGTTAATAAGATATAATTATAGCATTGGGTCTCTGGAGGATTAAGTATTGTACATGAATGATGACTTGTCGGAATTCAATTAACTGAATAAAGCGACATGAGTTGGACTCTCCGTTTTACTTCGAAGGACCTAAAGGAGGGCCGGATCTTCTTTACGATTAACAGCATCATGTACGTTGTCGTAATACGACAACATGTGATCCCTTCAATCAACAAGACAAGATTTAGAGTATGAAGGTCTGGATGTTAACCTAGTCAAGTTCTCACAGTGTGGTTTTTGCCCAACCCAGAAAACACAAGGATATTGCTCCTGATTGATTTTATCCTTGCCCTGAAGAATCCATAATACACTGTCCGCTCTCGACTCCTTCAGGAGTGGGTTTGAAGTACTGGCCACACACTTGATTCTGATTGCCAGTAAACAGTACCTTGTGCAATTCATTTCTCTGTCCCCTTCTGCCCTTTCCCTTTGCTCTTTCTCCCCCTCTCTCTCTCAGATCATCTTAGGCTCTCAGTGTGAGATTAGTGTTAGATAAGGAAGCAACAACCCTCAGAACAAACCTTGTCTTATCCAAAATAAAAAACTTCAGATTGGGATCCAGAGGTCTAATATAACAGTAGGTGCCACATTTGTGGTTGTTTCTTTCTGCTTCTTCTACAACGTTTAAATATATGATGTACTGTATCTTTACATTAAACAAATGTCCCGCTACTTTTTTTGTGTTAACCAATTTTTCAGTGATTTTCTTGTCTCTTACAAAATCATATTTGAAAATATGCTATTTCACTGCACCTACCAGCGATTAAAGTTGGGATCAGATATGTTTGTGTTCTCCTAGTGCGGTCTCTTGAGGGGTCTCTTGAGGGGTGTGAGTGACATTGGAGAAAAGCTGTCAACAGCAGATGCCTTTGATAAATGTTTGACACTGTATATCTGGCAGTTCCATCAGGATCAAACTCCTCTCCAGTCATTACCTCCTGCAAGGCTTTAACCAGTGTCCTAGTAACCTCTGTAACCCCTCAGCTGTAACTCCCTCTCTAAGGCTTGTTTCATACTGTCAAATGCAGAATGGACCGTCACAACCACATTTTCAAATATAAAACCATTTGCAGGCAGTTGATTTTTATACCGACTGTATTCACTGTGCTTAATGTTCATGAAGGAAGATGTCGTCTGAATGAATTCAGCTAGTCTAGGCATGTTTAGGAGGTGCCTGAGTCATCCACAAAATCTCCATGGAATGCAGCCACAGACGGCCATAAATATGTTACTATAAGGCCTGAGGCTCTGCAAACATGTAACTGAATGTGTGTGTCGTGGTTGCTAAGCGAAAGAGTTTGGCTTGACAATGATGCAATCACTTTACTTTTCCTCACAAAGTTCCTGCACTCCCGTTCAAATTAATTTAACGAAGCACAACAAAGTTATGCCCCTTTAACGATGCCATCACAATAACGACATCTGTTATTCATGACCTTTTAAGTGGGGCATCGACCAAGGCATCTCATTTTCAGAACGCAGGAATTATTTTTGCGGTGACAGTAATCAGGTAGCTACATTCGGTCTTGAAAGAAAGTGCTTGAGGTAAAGAAAAGTTCCTGCAGAACCTGTGCTGTGGAAATGTAAGAGTGGAAAACTTTTCCCTCAGAGAAACACAGAATAGCATAAATTAGAGCCTGTTGAAGCAGGTTCAGAAACCTTAAAAGGCTTGCCTGTGGGATGAGGTGGGAGAAGTTGTTGTTCAAGGCATTGTTTCTCTGCTCTTTCAGACGGAAAGAAAGCGAGAGCTAGGTTTTCTAACAAGCAGAGTTGTTTACTGGCCTTGAGGGAGGGCCTACATAGAATGGGGAAGGATAAGCTTTGTCCCAGACCTCGGCCCCCTGAGCAAACAGTTGACTGCAAGGATTCTGGCGTAGAATATCAAATGGAAAGACTATGCTCAGGGGAATCGAAATGCTGCCTCTTTAGGCATCTGTCCAAATGCCTGGCACAGACTCAGACACCGTTGAGGGACTCATCATAAGGAATGAGAAGAAACTGACCAATGCAACTGGAAGAAACATTTGGTGGATTTCCATCTGTGTGTGATTACAAACATTCAGTGTGGGCTTGCGCTTGTGACTCCAGCCAACACCCTCCATAACTTTGATTTACTGACCCTCTCAATGACATTCCATTCTACATGTACAGTGCATTTGGAAAGTATTCAGACACCTTGAATTCTTCCACATTTTGTTATGTTACAGCCTTATTCTAAAACGGATTAAATATATTTTTTCACTCAAAAATCTACAGACAAAAAAAACTGATATCACATTTACATAAGTATTCGGACATTTTACTCGGTACTTTGTTGAAGCACCTTTGGCATCAATTACAGCCTCAAGTTTTCTTGGGAATAGCGATACAAGCTTGGTACACCTGTATTTGGGGAGTTTCTCCCATTCTTCTCTGCAGATCCTGTTAAGCTCTGTCAGGTTGCTGCAAACACAGCCTAGAGGTGTGTTGTGTCATTGTCCTGTTGAAAAACAAATGATAGTCCCACTAAACGCAAACCAGATGGGATGGCGTATTGCTGCAGATTGTGGTAACCATGCTGGTTAAGTGTGCCTTGAATTCTAAACAAATCAACGCTAGTTTCACCAGCACCCCCAAAACATCACACCTCCTCCTCCATGCTTCACGGTGGGAACCACACATGCGGATCATCCGTTCACCTACTCTGCATCTCACAAAGACACAGCGGTTTGAAACAAAAATCTCAAATGTGGACTCATCAGACAAAAGGAAGATTTCCACCGGTCTAATGTCCATTGCTCGTGTTTCTTGGCCCAAGCAAGTCTCTTCTTCTTATTGTTGTCCTTTAGTGGTGGTTTCTTTGCAGCAATTCCACCCCAAAGGCCTGATTCACGCAGTCTCCTCTGAACAGTTGATGTTGAAATGTGTCTGTTACTTGAACTCTGTGAAGCATTTATTTGGGCTGCAATCTGTGGTGCAGTTAACTCTAATGAACTTATCCGCTGGAGCAGAGGTAACTCTGGGTCTTTCTTTCCTGTGGCGGTCCTCATGAGAGCTAGTTTCATCATAGCTCTTGAAGAAACTTTTACATTTCTTGACATTTTCCGGATTGACTGACCTTCATGTCTTAAAGTAATGATGTACGGTCATTTCTCTATGCTTATTTAAGCTGTTCTTGACTTTATGGACTTGGTCTATTTCCAAATAGGGATATCTTCTGTATACCAATCCTACCTTGTCACAACACAACGGGTTGCCTCAAATGCATTAAGAAAGAAAAAATTCCACAAATTAACTTTTGACAAGGCACACCTAATTGAAATGCATTTCAGGTGACTACCTCATGAAGCTGGTTGAGAGAATGCCAAGAGTGTGCAAAGCTGTCATCAATGCAAAGGGTGGCTACTTTGAAGAATCTCAAATATAAAATATATGTTGATTTGTTTAACACTTTTTTTGATTACTACATGATTCCATATTTGTTATTTCATAGTTTTGATGTCTAAACTATTATTCAACAATGTAGAAAATAGTAAAAATAACTTTGGACTGGTGTACTGTATGTTAACATCGATAGGTGAAAGTAAATCCCCGAAAATATTATATTCCACAATATTTATTCCACATATCAAGTGTTCTCAGTCCTGTGTCAATATAGGGAAGGGTATAAGGACAACTGCTAATTCACCTACGATTCCCTATCTCGTACCCTGGCTAGCTTATATTCTGTCTTAATTCCACGTGGCTGTTCTGGAGGTGCTCATTGGTCAGTATAGTGATACAAATCACATTTTCTATGATGGCACTCAAATTGCAGAGTGACCAGTGACGTCCACAGAAATAGAATGAGATTCTATTTCTACGGTGAGGTCATGATACTGTTGCATCTAGTTATTAACCTTTCACGAGCCTCTACCCCGGGTCCGGGATCACCCCCCACACCCCCCACACACTGATTAGCATAGCTAGCATAGCTTCACAAGTAGATAGTAGCATCTAAATATCATTAAATCACAAGTCCAAGACACCAGATGAAAGATACAGATCTTGTGAATAAAGCCACCATTTCAGATTTTTAAAATGTTTTACAGGGAAGACAAAATATGTAAATCTATTAGCTAAACACGTTAGCAAAATACACCACTATTCTAACTCCATCAGTTTCTTACTCCTTCAGGTGCTATCACCAATTCGGCTCAACTAAGATATTGATATCCACTAACCAAGAAAAAACCTCTTCAGATGACAGTCTGATAACATATTCATGGTATAGGATAGTTTTTGTTAGAAAAAAGTGCATATTTCAGGTAGAAATCACAGTTTACAATTGCACCGACCATCACAAATCGACTAGAATTACTAGATAGAGCAACGTGTATGACCAATTTACTCATCATAAAACATTTCATAAAAATAGACAAAGCATAGCAATGGAAAGACCCAGTTCTTGTGATTTCAGACCATATTTCAGATTTTCTAAGCGTTTTTCAGCGAAAACACAATAAATCGATAAGTTAGCATACCACATGTGCAAACGTTACCAGAGCATCGATTCCAGCCAAAGAACGCTATAACGTAATCACCGCCAAAATATATTAATTTTTTCACTAACCTTCTCAGAATTCTTCCGATGACACTCCTGTAACATCATTTTACAATATACATATACAGTTTGTTCGAAAAGGTGCATATTTAGCCATACAAAACCGTGGTTACACAATAAAAATACTAGGAAATCAAGCCTCAATATGTCTGACGTCATCTATCAGAGTGATCTAGTTTAATTGAAAGCTAATCATATACTTGACTAAAAAATACAGGGTTGACAGCAATCGAAAGACAAATTAGTTCTTAATGCAACCGCTGATTTACATTTTTAAAATTATCCTTACTTTTCAATACAGGGTTCGCCAAGTGAAGCTATACCAAACAAAATGGCGAAATATGCGTTTAAAATATTTCGACAGAAACACGATTTATCATATTAAATATTGGTTACTTTGAGCTGTTCTTCCATCAGATTCTTGGGCAATGTATCCTTTCTATGTTATAAACGTCTTTTGGTCGATAGATGTCCTCTGTCCTTCGAAATGTCCACCACCAACGACCGACACCCCAAAACGTGTCCAAAGTTTCAGAGTGCACAACAAATAAATTCCTCAAAATCGCACTAAACGGATATAAATTGCTATAAAACGGTTCAAATTAACTACATTATGATGTTTTTAACAACTATAACGACTGAAAACATGACCGGAGAAATATTGCTGGTTAGACAACGATTTGGAACGAGGCAAGTCCGATGGCCTTCACGCTTCAGGCGCACGACGAGAAAGGGCGGTCCCTATACATTTTGGTCTTTTATAATGGCTGTGAATGTCCCATCGATTTCATTCAAAACGTGATGACGTACAGACACCCAGAGGAAGACGTAGGCAGTGTCGGTTTCTTCATAGCATTCACTGTCGCCTTAAAAACAGACTCCAGATCAGAGGTAAAAATTTCTGAAATCTGAACCCTGTCATGAAAAGTGCTGTAGAAATTGTTCTGTACCACTCAGAGACAAAATTCCAACTTCTATAGAAACTAGAAGGTGTTTTCTATCCAATAATAACAATAATATGCATATTGTACGATCAAGAATTTAGCACGAGGCAGTTTAATTTGGAGACCCAAATATGCTAATGCGGAACAGCACCCCCTATAGTTGCAAGAATTAAAGAGCCTCTCCTAAAAATAGATATGCAATCAATCTTTGCTGTCATAATGGGCTATGACAGCAAAGATGGATTATTATTTTATTCTGTGCCACAAGTGCAGGCAGCTCCACGGCAGACGTAGGGAAGAGTACATCTTTGTTTTCAGACAGTTTTGTTTATGAGATAAATTTGACAGGAGATGGGACACAAAATTTCATGCAGTGAAATACCGTCATAAATATTCATGAGTACTCTAAACATTCAAAGATGGCCAGCTAATTACATACATGCGTTGCATATTCATGCTGTACGGCATGCCAATTTCACATGAAAGAGCCTTACTGATATACTTGAAAAGATTGGCATAGTGTTGCTTTAGAACTGCTGGATAAGATGCCCGCACTCAGACTTTCAAGTGCACTGGGTCGGAATACTGTTATATCATAGTTTTTCTTCCTGAAACAGTATTTGATAAAAGATATATGGCTTTTAATGGCTTATATACATTAATGAGCTAATCAAAATTCCTGGTTGTCGATTCAGGTGGGAAGTGTAAGGTTCAGTAATTACATCAACAAGAAAATGGGAAACGGGGTGAGACCTTGGGGCAGTGGGGAACTGTGAGGGCCTTCTAGGCCTTCAGAAAAGGCCTAAGGTTTTTAAAATGTCAAGAAATTTGAACGTTTCTTCAAGTGCATCTGCAAAAACCAAGCTCCATGATGAAACTGTCTCTCATGAGGACTGCCACGGGAAAGGAAGAACCAGAGTTACCTCTGCTGCAGATGATACGTTCATTAGAGTTACCAGTCTCGGAAATTGCAGCTCAAATGCTTCACAGAGTTCAAGTAACAGACAAATCTCAACATCAACTGTTCAGAGGAGACTGCGTGAATCAGGCCTTCATGGTCAAAATTGCTGCAAAGAAACCATTACTAAAGGACACCAATAAGAAGAGGAGACTTGCTTGGGCCAAGAAACACGAGCAATGGACATTAGACTGATGGAAATCTGTCCTTTGGTCTGAGTCCAACATTGAGATTTTTGGTTCAACCCGCCATGTCTTTGTGAGACGCAGAATAGGTGAACGGATGATCTCCCCATGTGTGGTTCCCACCATGAAAAATGGAGGAGGTGTGATGGTGCTTTGATGGTGAGACTGTCGTTGATTTATTTAGAATTCAAGGCACACTTAACCAGCATGGCTACCGCAGCATTCTGCAGCGATACGCCATCCCATCTAGTTTGCGCTTAGTGGAACTATCATTTGTTTTTTAACAGGACAATGACCCAACACACCTCTAAGCTGTGTAGGGCCTATTTGAACAAGAAGGAGAGTGATGGAGTGCTCCATCAGATGACCTGGCCTCCACAATCACCCAACCTCAACCCAATTGAGATGGTTTGGGATGAGTTGGACCGCATAGTGAAGGAAAAGCAGCCAACAAGTGCTCAACACATGTGGGAACTCCTTCAAGACTGTTGGAAAAACCTTCCACATGAAGCTTGTTGAGAGAATGCCAAGAGTGTGCAAAGCTGTCATCAAGGCAAAGGGTGGCTACTTTGAAGAATCTCAAATATAAAATATATTTTGGTTTGTTTAACACTTTTTTGGTTACTACATGATTCCATGTGTGTTATTTCACAGTTTTGATGTCTTCACTATTATTCTACAATGTGGAAAATAGTAAAAAATAAAATAATAAAATAATTACTGAGCTATACTGTATGTTAAAAAATTTGGGAAATGTTATTATTTTATACTAATAAAATTGCTCAGAGAAATAGATTTTATTTAACAAGTAATATAAAAAAGAAAATTATTGACATCCCTGTTTTCAATAACTTTCGATACCTCTCCTTTCGAGGATAATGGCACTGAGCTTTTTTCTAAAATGTTTTATGAGATTGAGAACACCTTGGGAGGGATCTTAGACCATTACTCCATACAGATTATTTCCAGACCCTTGATATCCTTCATCTGCGCTTATGGACTTGCCTCTTCAATTCAAACCACAGGTTTTCAATGGAATTCAAGTCCAGAGATGTTGATTTTGTGGTCAATTAATAATTTCTTTGTGGATTTTGATGTGTGCTTGGGGTTATTGTCTTGCTGGAAGATTCACTAAATTTCAGCCTTCTAGCAGGTTTTTGGCAAAAATGTCCAGATACTGGGTAAAGTCCATGATGCCGTTGACCTTAACGCCCCATGACCAGCGGAAGCAATATATACCCATAACATCAAAGATCCACTACCATATTTTACTGTAAGTATGGGGTTATTTTCTTATGCATCCTAATTTCGACACTACACCCACTACTGATGTGCAGCAGTGGCGACCCGTCATTCAGCAAAAAAAAGGCCTGTTTTGCATGTTCTTTTGGTATTAATTAATTTTCTCCAACTAGGAAAATAAGTTTTGAACGGTCATCCAAGTTGGAATTCCAAGTCGGGAACTCTGGCCTTTTTCTAGCGCTTCGACTTGACGATCACTGACATCATGATTCGACCTCGTTTTTTTCAGAGTTCACTGTTGTCTTGAAAGCACCATAAATCCAGAGAATGCCGATTTAGATCAAGTTTGCTCACAAGAAGGATCGTTGAAGTGAGTACAGGACAACAACGATGAGTCCAAAAATATGTATTGTATGCTGCTTTATAAATGATGTAATACGCCAGGGAGATATGTATACTGTAGCTAAGAAAGTAATACTAAGTTTATGTTGTGTAGCAAGCTGTTAGTAGACCATGTGTCTCACCCTAAGCGTTTGGTCCCTTTCCCCCCGAACTTAGCCTACTGTTCTGACTTAGAAATTTCATCATTGAATATTGTAAGAGCTTTCATTGTCTGCTTATATTACCATGATATTTATCCTACGGTTCTGACTTGGTGTACAGGGAGAATACTGTAAAAACGGCCCATGTTCTGAATTCTGTCACTGTCCATTTCAAAAGAGTTGAACAAGTAGGGTTATCGACTACGTCCGTCTTAGCTCTCTCAATAATGTCTTAAACAAAAACAAAAAATGTAATATATTATAATCTATTATTTACCAGGTAAGTTGACTGAGAACACATTCTCATTTACAGCAATGACCTAGGGAATAGTTACAGGGGATGAATGAGCCAATTGTAAGCTGGGGATGATTGGTGACCGTGATGGTATGAGGGACAGCTTGGGAATTTAGCCAGAACACCGGGGTTAACACCCGTACTCTTACAATAAACACCATGGGATCTTTAGTGACCACAGAGAGTCATGACACCCGTTTAACATCCCATCCGAAAGACAGCACCCTACACAGGGCAGTGTCCCCAATCACTGCCCTGGGGTATTGGGATATTTATTTAGACCTGAGGAAAGAGTGCCTCCTACTTGCCCTTCAACACCACTTCCAGCAACATCTGGTCTCCCATCTAGGGACTGACCAGGACCAACCCTGCTTAGTTTTAGAAGCAAGCCAGCAGTGGGATACAGGGTGGTATGCTGCTGGCCGATTATGGCTTGTCTCTTATCCGTTCATAGTTCCCTTATGCCATAGTTTGTACTTCTCAATCGTTAAATTGCTTATATAGGTATATCTCATTAGTATTTTATTCATCATTTTTGGCAACGTTGGAATGATGCATTTAATTGTTTTGCTTACTTTGTGTATTATAATTAGTTTGTGCTTTTCTTCATGAGAAGGGGATACTATATATAATGTTGTTGGATCTGTAACTATGTTTGCCAGTGACACTCTTCCCATTTTAATATTTTTAAAACAGAAAGTTCAGTAATAGACCCGTGTAATTCCAGTTGATATTGCGAGGGTTGTTTTGATTGATTGTTTCTCTTCTCGCTCAATGTGCTGTCAAATTTAGGTCTCTGACATACTGTATCTCTTTGAGGCTACATCAATTGTGTTATCTTGGACTGCTGCAAGGGAGAGTTTTCCCCATGGTGAAGAATGAAAAGGGAGAGTTTAGCGTGCCGTTTAATTGAAAACAAGTCCTGAAAGCTCTCATATGTTTGACAACGAGATCTGCTAGCCCGAAGAAGTGCCTAACATGCCAACGATGTGATACAAAAGCTATAATTGACAGTTTTCTTCTGTTGAACATGAAATCAGGCATCTGTTTTCAGAACTGACACAACAGCTGACCAATTGAATTGTCTTTCCCTCATTCTTAGATCGCCCACTTTTAGCAGTTTTAATTGGCAGAGCAGATGGTGCGATCAGAGACCATTGAGCATTGAGGCACATAGTCTTACTTGAGATGTGTGCACCTCCCATCTTCATCCATGGATGATTTAAAAATAAATATGTTTCTCAAGGCTTCTGACCAGAATGAGCACATTTTGAATACACAATCAGGGAGACATGTTTGGTGTAATTAAGGTTCTCATAAACATAAATATAATCAACTGTCTATTGTGTTGCTAATGAATTATCACCACTTTTGTAAGTAGAAAGTCAGGCTGATATTAATTGAGTGGAGCGGAGAAGTTGTTGGCCCTAAGAGCTGAGCTGGGATCTGCTTTTGTTTTCACCTATTCATAGTTAAGGTTAGAGATGGGGTCAAGTATGTTGGTCTGAGATCTGTGACGCTCCTAGCCCCCTACCAAGGAAAGCTCAATCTCCTTTGCCTATAGGGATGGATGCTGAATCAGGCTGCCATTAGCAATCATGCTCATTAAACCAAGTAAATTAATCCATGGCTTTTATAGGCAGACTTATCTTACACTGTTGTTTTACCTTGCCTTTGAAGTTCTCAACATAACAACATACTGTAGACAGACTAATCATGAGAGAGGGCTCTTTTAATAAAGGGCCCTATTCAATCCCCGTGATTGAAATTTAAAGACATTGTTTCTGCTTTAGCGGATTGCATTCACGGTAAACGCTGCATATGTCGGCTCAATCGGAAATTGCCTTTCAATTTCTATTGCAGAATCTGTAACGCTTCATCTTTACAGATTAGAGCCCTAAAATCACAGTTTTGAATATGGTGCTCCTTTTTTTTTTTTTACATCACAGGGGGAAAGACAGGAGCAAGGAAACATGGTAAGACAAACTCCCCTGTGATATTGTTTGCGGTGTCCGCTTGTATCACCTTGAGAAACACACAGACAGATGCGACAGTCGGCTCGCGCACAATGTTCTCCCTTTGTGAAGATTTATGTTTGTGGCGCGAGCAGGAAAAACACTAGCCCCGGTGTCTCTCCCCTGCTCAAAGCACAGCTTTAACTAGCTTTCGATGATAAGGACACAAAGCTTGGTGGGCCCAATATGCTTTCCTTTCCCCCACTGGTGTGTTTATCAAGTGCTGTCGCAGAGCAAAACTCAGAATCAATAAAGCAATTAGCACATCCTAGCCTTGGACACTCGCCTAGGAAGACTTATGACATCAGTTATGACAGCGGCCCGGCCTCACGGGACCTCATCATTTCCCACGTTACTGTGCTGGGATACTGCGAGCCATGCTGCTCCGGCTTGATAGTGATAGCATCTGAGGACAAAGCAGTGCCACCTGCTTGACAATCTTGGAAATGGAGCACAATGGCCATTTGTTTTTGACATTGACCTTAACCTGTTCTGGTCCATCAACCATTACCCTTTTCCCAGGACAGTACCTCAGGTTTTACATTACATTTTCTTTTTGACCCCTGACCCCTCTCCGCCCCCATCCTTTCAAACGGGTGCTTCTCATTCTCTCAAAAACGATTTTTTGCTAGGATAGCTTACCTGACAAGAGGACATCCATAATGCCTGAGTCACATCTGTGCCCCGGGCAAATCCATACCCGCTGTGCCATGGCATCGGGTTGGCGTTAATGTGCTCCGCTGATGTGTGCTGCCTGACAGCTAATACACATCAGGGAGATTTCATTTTAAACTTCATGAGTACATTCAATCACCAGAGACACTTTTTGCACCACCGCTTTGTCGGCTTTGATTAGCATCACAATCCTTAAATATCAGATCATCCAAAAGAATCAGTTAGTCACAAGCGGATTACGCGCCTCTAGATGATACTCAACATCGATTCTCATAGTTGCCTGATGACTCATTGTGAAAGGACACACATTGGATCCGAACAAGCATTTGCATGACTGAACAGAATCCTGTTTATATTACTTCTGCTGTCAAGATACCTGGTTTCCTTATGCTCTTATGCTTGATTTATAGTGTTTGCATCACTCTAAATGAAAAGAACAGTCATGCTGACCTGTCGGCTTCTAGACAGACACCAATGCAAAAACAAAGCATTCCTCTTGTGCACAAACCTAAGCCATTCTCGTTGAAACATTACCGCATTGTTTCACCATTTCTGTTGTCTCACTGTTAGTTGGGGCAAGATAATTGTAGTATCCAACTGCGAAGTGAAATGCAGGAGAATGATTCTTTAGGAAGGGAGGGTGGGCTTGGTGTGTGTGTGTGAGAGAGAGAGTGTGTGAGAGGGAGAGAGACAACAGTATTCAAAGACTCTGAGCCCAAGGAGAACCCCTGCTGTGTAAAGAGTGAGATCCATCCGGAATGCCAATTTATTGGAATTTAAATTAAAAAGTCATAATCCCTGGGGCTGAATCTGATGTATGGGTTTTGTTTGACAAACTTTCAGCTTTAACCTCCATTAGACCCTTTGGAAAATGCCTCAGCAGTTGGCTTAGAAATTCCTGGCATGTTCTATGTTCAAAGACCTAGCCAACTGGCATTGATGCCTCCTCCTCTCACACATAAGGGATCTTGCTTGCTTGGTATCAGCAGGACAGGAATTTGAGCATTCTTTTTATATCTCTTCATTAGAAAGCTGTCATTCTAATCCCTTTGGAAAACACAGCAGATGGTCGACATTCGTCGAGAGCGAGGGCCTCTGCCGAAGACGCACCTGAGAATTATTTATTCGATGAGGAATTAATGTAAATTATGTTCGCACCTCCTTCGAGAAATCACCGCTAATGCGAGAAAGAGTGAGGGTTGTTTAATTAAGGACTGCAAAGTAAATAGCGTGTGTCTTGCACACCTGGCGGTTGGGAATTCTTCCTGGCAGGGTTACCTGTCTACTTTATGACCTTTCCCTATAGGTGTTCTGAAAACTACAAACTCACAGATTCTTCTTCTTCTCAGGCATGTTAAAGTAGGAGTTTGGAGGTAGGGAAACTGTTGGTTGTCTTAGTCTGTCAGTAGTCTTATATTCCAGAGATTACATTTCTATTCTTTATTTTTTGTCTTGACATAACCCTTTCTTTTCTTTGGTATCTTTCCATAAATTAGAATTTGTGATGTTACCGATGTTCCCTCCCTACTTTCTTCCATTTCCCCCTATCTATGTTCTTTAAATTTTGGGAATAACACATGGACATTTCTTGTTAGATATGTATCTCTATAATAGTGGCTAAAACAATTGGTCAACATTGTTCTGTTTGGATTTTGTTTCCCAACTTGGAGACTGTTTGTGAGCAGTACTTTAGACACTGGGTTATTTACTGCCCGCTCTTACTATCCTTTTCCCAAGCGACCGAAATGAGACTAGAGCTGTTCTGTCTGAACGGTGACATTGAGGGCTTAATAAAGTGATGAAGGCCACTGATACTCAGATGCAGAGGATCAGCCATGAATCAGAGGAGAGAGACACAGACGCCTTGGGCCTGTGTTGTGACGGGTGTGGCTGGCTACGGCACTATTGGATGTGTGTTTTTCTTTTTCTTGGTTTGTTTCTGTTTGTCAGTCTCTCTGATTATTTCTCTCTATTTCCATATTTCACCCGAGCACCAACTATTCGATTTACTTGCGGTAATGCCATGACTGTAAATATAAAACAAAAAGCATCATTTCTCACAGATACTCAATGTAATTGTGTTCACCTTGAGAAAACAACAGCATGTCCTACACTTCCTTGGAGTGCATTTTTGGCTTTCAAAATAAATATTAAACTAATTTATGTCAGTTATTCCTAATGTATGCTAGCACAATAGTACCCATGGGTACCATGTCGCAGATGTGTGGACTCGAGTCACATGACTTGGACTCGAGTCTGACTTGAGTCACACATTTTGATAATTTGGGACCACAAGGTTGGCTTTACAGTTCCAAACCCTCATTGGTTTGAATGATGTCAGATATTTTATCTAGTATTCTTTTGATCTTTTAAAGCTGGAATATGTAACTTTTTTGCAGACCTGACCAAATTCACATATAAATGTGTGTTATAGATCTGTCAGCCTTATTGAAAGCAAGTCTAAGCAGTAGAATATGTTCTATGTGCGCTATTTCTATGCTTCCCGTTCTTAAGTTTCGTTTTGGCGTCTTTTTCTTTCAGTTTTGTGCACCAGCTTCAAACAACTGAAAATATAAAATGTTGGTTATGGAAAAGATATTTCATTACGGTTTAGATGGGACAATGATTCTCTATACTTGCTTGTTTTGTCACAAACTGAGGAAAATGGCGGCGCAATTTCTGCATAGTGCATCTTTAATAACATTAATTGGGGTATTTAGAGAACTATATAGGTAGAGACCACTGTTATAAATTTATTTTGACAAAAATGCAGATAGAAGCTCCCGATTTGATGACTTGAGACTTGACTTTATAGAAAATAAAATAACTTGAGACTTGACTTGGAACCTCAAGACTCAGGATTCACCTGAGTGGCGCAGTGGCCTAAGGCACTGCATCGCAGTGCTAGCTGTGCCGCTAGAGATCCTGGTTTGAGTCCAGGCTCTGTCGCAGCCGGCCGTGACCGGGTGACCGGCGCACAATTCAGGCGGCGCACAATTGGCCCAGCGTCTTCCGCGTTAGGGGAGGGTTTGGCCGGCAGGGATGTTCTTGTCCCATCGCGCACTAGCGACTCCTGTGGTGGGCCGGGCGCAACGTACGCTGACACGGTCACCAGGTGTATGGGGTTTCCTCTGACACATTGGTGTGGCTGACTTTCCGGGTTAAGCGGGCATTGTGTCAAGAAGACGCACGGCTCTCGACCTTCGCCTCTCCCGAGCCCGTACAGGAGTTGCACGGATTGGACAAGACTATAACTACCAATTGGATACCACGAAGTTGGGGAGAAAACAGGGTAAAAAAAAACACACAAACTCAGGATTCACCTTTGTCTTGAGACTGATGACTTTAAATTATCTGGCCAGGTTTTGTAATGTTTTGTCAATCATTTTGTGGCACAGAGTCTCCATGGATTAGGCCTACTCTCTAAGCAGCCAGAGACAGGAGCTGCAGCATGCCAGCATCACACTTGCAAAAAAAACATTGAACAGATTGGCTAGTGAAATGCACACTTGGCCCTCTGATTGGACCGGCAAACTGTAAATCAACACAGGTCGGGTGAGCTTGCACAATGAGAAGATTTTGGGGGGTCAGGCGTGTGAATCTTTCATCCATATTTTAATAGGCTACATATAGCCAACCATTTGTATTTTCTATTTATACCTTTGCTTATTCGATCTGGTCATTAACATAAGCCTACGGCATTGCACCAAATTCTTGTTTCAAAACATCTAATATGTACTTCAGAACCAAAAAGTTGTGTGTCTTGACTGTTGACCAGTCATCAGAATTGGCGCACAAAGGTAAGGGTACACATATCCGGATTAGTGACCAGAAAGCGCATTATTCATTTTTGCCAGAACAATACTATTAGGCTACCTGGTGGTGATTTCATTGATAATTTTTATATTTCAGACAGGCCTAGTTTGGTTGGGTTATAATTATATACCTCAGTGGTGGGTACTGGCTATGTCTAAAGATAGCTGCAACATCGCACTACCTTCAATAGTTATGGGATGAAGATGGTTACTTCGAACATTAATGACTTTCAGCTCAAAATGCAGGTGTAAAACGCTGTTTTTCTGTATTTTGCGCTTCGAAAATGCATCACAGTTTATGACTGTAATGACAGGCTACATTTGCACAGCGATTGTGTTTGCATGTGCATGCATACATGTGCTTGAGTCGCAAGCTTTGAACCAGTACTTTTTGGGGGTCGTGGATTAAAAAGTTTGAGAACCACAGCTAGCAAACAGATTGCTGATTTACTGTTCAGCTATAGGATTGGGTGCAGCGCAAACGTCAAATTGTAGAGAGAGCATTGCCATCCCAAAAATATGCAGCTCCAAAAATTGTTTGGTGATCAAGAATATTAGGCCTAACTGTTTACTTTGCAAGCTCATTAGCAATGGGGCATCAAGCAACAATTACTATCATAGGCCTACTGGTCTTTTGGTATGTAAATATTGTTGAAATTGATCATTTACTTATGAAGCTTGCATATTACATAATCAAAATGTGTTAGACAAAATAATGAAAAGGGCTGTCTGGTAGCCTCAAATAGACAAAGATTTGTCATTGCAGCATGTAAAGATTTTTTAATTTTTTTACATTTAAAACGTGTGACTCGACTTGACCTGCCCTTAAAATAGATGACTTAGACTTGACTCTAGACTTTCGTGTTTTAAAAGCATTCGAAAATGAGTCGGATAGCTAATAGCTAAAACGGAAAAGTCTATAATTTTTTATTTTTTCCCCCCCCTACTTTTCTACTTTACTTTTCTATTACATTTTGTATTGAAGAGGAACAAAATGAGCTGCTGATTTTGCTAAAGTTTTTGGGGATGCTGTTGCAGTAGAAAGACTTGAACTGTGAACTGAAATAAAAACCAAACCTGAAAAAACGCTGAAAAAGCTTGGATAATAACTAGAAAAATACATTCTAAGAGAAAATCTAAATGGAGATGATGTACCCTCCAGGGCAAAGAAAACTTCAAAAGTAAAGTAATGAGAGTCTTGATACTCGACCTTGTGACTTGCTTGTGACTATAATAATAGTGACTTGGTCCCACCTCTGCCTTGTGCTCACATGTTATATTTACTTATACAATGGGTGGGTCTAATCCTGGATGCTGATTGGTTAAAACCGTGCTCCAGCCGGTGTCTGTTGCACAAGTTACCACCGGCTAAGGCTATAAAGTAGAAATACTTATTTACTGTTCCATCTCACCGAGCAATCCACTGTCTCATCAGCCCAACCAGGCAATTTATAAACTTGATCTCCACTGTAAAAAAGCATCTAGACATTATCTCCCTATTCTTTTAGACTAGCATATGGTTTTCAACAGTGGAGATGTCTCTCCGAACTTTGCAACATCATTTCAATATTAAAATTCAATCTCCACTGCCCCATTGAGAATTAAAGTTAGAAGTGTGCCAATCTTGTCATACTTGTAATCATATCCATTTTATCGCACTTCAGTCATACTCGTTAGCGGATTTAATTGTGATCGGAAAACTCAGAAGTGCGCTTTAAATGCTGTAAAGCCTATACCATGCGCATCTCAGAGCTCATGGTTATGTTCCTTCACTCATTCACAAACTTTATTCAAAGGTAAACCACCCGTCAGATAATAATGTACATGATTTGCTTACATAGTCCTATTCAATTATCAACAAAATAGGCTAATAAATAGCCTAATGCATGGCTGGCTACTACTATTTAGATGAAGGTAGGGTAATTTACTTACCACATATATTGTTTCACTTTCAAGAGGAGCAAAATGTATCTCTCGACAACATTTGAACAATCTAAATAAGCTATCTACATTTGTCATTTTATTTTCTAATGATCTGTCGCTCGGTAAACATGCCTGGGCGAGAATAATTAATAATAGCAAGCAGGCATGGGCTTGGATCACAACATAACGACAGACGTCATCAGCAATGGAATAATTATACAGACCGACAAAGTAGGCCTACTAAACTGTGTCACACTCTACGCTAATAAACATATTCTATTCCGTGTCATACCCCTATTCAGACGGGGTTAGTATGACTAAAAATGTTTGTTATATAATTAATATAGCATGTGCGATATTACAGAGGACAATTCACACAGGATTAAAACTGCCCACTGTAATTCATAATTGTTTTATTTAATTGATTTTTATAACAAAACCCTGGAGGTTTTTTTCTAGGTGTGAAGATATTTCAACATAATGTCTAGACGATAATTGGCTACACTGTCGCTATAATAAAATGTAGGAAGTGTGATCATAATCATTATTTTAGCGATCCATCGTAGACATCCTTTCTCATAATAATGCCCCCATCCTGTTGATTTGAGCTGCTGATTAGTATTTGTACTGAGATCCATTTATGGATGAGAAAGTGAACCTGCCTTTTCCAAAAAGTGTGGCGGGGATGCCCTGAATTGCGATCTATTGCCTAGGACATTAACAGCTAGCCAGGGATTCATTAAATAAGCTATAGGCACAATACTTTTTATTGCACATTAAGCCTAATTCAAATTAGACTCCCCACAACTATAGTTATCTAGTAAACTTGCAAGCTACTTCAGTGGAACACCAGTGGAAGCTCCTCAGAGGAGGAAGGGGAGGACCATCCTCAGTGAATTTCATTTTAAAAATGTTTTCCTTTTGGGATAAATCTATACTAATTATAATCACATCTCACCAAATAATTGATTAAAACACACTATTTTACAAAGAAGGTCTACAGTAGCCTCAACAGCACTCTGTAGGGTAGCACCATGGTGTAGCTGGAATACAGCTAGCTTCCGTCCTCCTCTGGGTACATTGACTTCTATTCAAAACCTAGCAGGCTCATGGTTCTCACCCCCTTCCATAGATTTACACAGTAATTATGATAACTTCCGGAGGACATCTGCCAACCTATCAGAGCTCTTGCAGCATGAACTGACATGTTGTACACCCAATCAAAGGATCAGATAATTAATCTAGTACTGAAAGCATAAGCTACAGCTAGCTAGCACTACAGTTTATAAAATGTGGTGAGCAGTTGACTCAAAGGGAGACAATACTTGAACAGTTTTGAACAAATTAATTTCTTCGAAAATGAAGGAGAAGCAAGATATATACCGCCATGACCCTCTCTCCTTGGTGAGGAGGTGCCAGATCAATTGGCAATGGCTGACAGATAGCCAGACCTCCCTCTCTCCCACAGGAGAGGCGAGTTGGGCCGGTTTTGTGACTTAACAGCGGGTCTTTTGAGAGAACTTAGCTCCATTCATCATTCCTTCAATTCTGATCAGTTTCCCAGTCCCTGCCGATGAAAAATATCCCCACAGCATGATGCTGCCACCACCATGCTTCACTGTGGGGATGGTGTTCTCAGGGTGATGAGAGGTGTTGGGTTTACGCCAGACATAGCGTTTATCTTGATGGCCAAAAAGCTCAATTTTAAGTCTCATCTGACGAGAGTACCTTCTTCCATATGTTTGGGGAGTCTCCCACATGCCTTTTGGTGAAAACTTTAAGCAATGGATTTTTTTCTGGACACTCTTCTGTAAAGCCCAGATCTGTGGACTGTACGGCTTAAAGTGGTCCTATGGACAGATACTCCAATCTCCGCTGTGGAGCTTTGCAGTTCCTTCATGTTTATCGTTGGTCTCTTTGTTGCCTCTCTGATTAATGCCCTCCTTTCCTGGTCTATGAGTTTTGGTGGGCGGCCCTCTCTTGGCAGGTTTGTTGTGGTGCCATATTCTTGCCATAATGGATTTAATGATGCGCCGTGGGATGTTCAAAGTTTTGGATATTTTTTGATAACCCATCCCTGATCTGTACTTCTCCACAACTTTGTCCCTGACCTGTTTGGAGAGCTCCTTTGTCTTCATAGTGCCGCTTGCTTGGTGGTGCCCCTTGCTTAGTGATGTTGCAGACTATGGGGCCTTTCACAACAGCTGTATATATACTGATATCATGTGACAGATCATGTTACACTTGGATTGCACACAGATAGACTTTATTTAACTAACTATGTGACTTCTGAAGGTAATTGGTTGCAGCAGATCTTATTTAGGGGCTTCATAGCACTTTTCAAATCTTTTTTTTATTTTTTAAATAAGTAATTTTTTTTCATTTCACTTCACCAATTTGGACTATATGGTGTATGTCCATTACATGAAATCCAAATAAAGATCAATTTAAATTACAGGTAACGCAACAAAATAGGAAAAAACGCCAAGGGGTATGAATACTTTTGCACTGTAGGCTGTGTGTAGCGTTTTGCCTTGGAAAGGTTTTTTCGCCTGGTCACATAAAGCTGATGTGTTGTGCATTGAAGTGTACAAGCGAAGGGAAGAGGTGAGAAGAGAGCGAGCTCATAGATGCGAGAAGGAATACAATGTGGGTGTGTGTTTACGCGTGATTCCGCCAATTCTGTTGGAAAACGTTTCTTCAACGGAAGCAAACGTAACAAAACGGGGATAAACATACCTGAATTTGTCCAATAGAAACTCTAATTTGCAACTGATGTACTAATGATTGCATCCTAGATCAGCTAGATGCAGGCAAGAGTGTGCAAGGCGGTATTGAATGTCACGGTCTGTCCATGTGTCACTGTCTGTCACCTCAAATTTTTCTCTCGACCTGTGTGAACCTACGTTGTAAACTTTCATTCATAGGCTAGGTTGTAGCAACCTCATGATGGGTATAGGGAAAATTTGAGTATCATGTAGTAGCATAAACCTATCGCTGTTACATTGAACTGGGTGAATGGAACATGAATGACAGTCATCCAATATGCTGTAATAGAAATAATGCCATGCTCATGAAAGTAAAATCGTCCTCCCGCATCTTAGACGGCACCGACCACCACTGTTGAACACATACAGTGGGGAGAACAAGTATTTGATACACTGCCGATTTTGCAGGTTTTCCTACTTACAAAGCATGTAGAGGTCTGTAATATTTATCATAGGTACACTTCAACTGTGAGAGACGGAATCTAAAACAAAAATCCAGAAAATCACATTGTATGATTTTTAAGTAATTAATTTGCATTTTATTGCATGACATAAGTATTTGATACATCAGAAAAGCAGAACTTAATATTTGGTACAGAAACCTTTGTTTGCAATTACAGAGATCATACGTTTCCTGGAGTTCTTGACCAGGTTTGCACACACTGCAGCAGGGATTTTGTCCCACTCCTCCATACAGACCTTCTCCAGATCCTTCAGGTTTCGGGGCTGTCGCTGGGCAATACGGACTTTCAGCGCCCTCCAAAGATTTTCTATTGGCTTCAGGTCTGGAGACTGGCTAGGCCACTCCAGGACCTTGAGATGCTTCTTACGGAGCCACTCCTTAGTTTCCCTGGCTGTGTGTTTCGGGTCGTTGTCATGCTGGAAGACCCAGCCACGACCCATCTTCAATGCTCTTACTGAGGGAAGGAGATTGTTGGCCAAGATCTCGCGATACATGGCCCCATCCATCCTCCCCTCAATACGGTGCAGTCGTCCTGTCCCCTTTGCAGAAAAGCATCCCCAAAGAATGATGTTTCCACCTCCATGCTTCACGGTTGGGATGGTGTTCTTGGGGTTGTACTCATCCTTCTTCTTCCTCCAAACACGTCGAGTGGAGTTTAGACCAAAAAGCTCAATTTTTGTCTCATCAGACCACATGACCTTCTCCCATTCTTCCTCTGGATCATCCAGATGGTCATTGGCAAACTTCAGACGGGCCTGGACATGCCCTGGCTTGAGCAGGGGGACCTTGCGTGCGCTGCAGTATTTTAATCCATGACGGCATAGTGTGTTACTAATGGTTTTCTTTGAGACTGTGGTCCCAGCTCTCTTCAGGTCATTGACCAGGTCCTGCCGTGTAGTTCTGGGCTGATCCCTCACCTTCCTCATGATCATTGATGCCCCACGAGGTGAGATCTTGCATGGAGCCCCAGACCGAGGATGATTGACAGTCATCTTGAACTTCTTCCATTTTCTAATAATTGCGCCAACAGTTGTTGCCTTCTCACCAAGCTGCTTGCCTATTGTCCTGTAGCCCATCCCAGCCTTGTGCAGGTCTACAATTTTATCCCTGATGTCCTTACACAGCTCTCTGGTCTTGGCCATTGTGGAGAGGTTGGAGTCTGTTTGATTGAGTGTGTGGACAGGTGTCTTTTATACAGGTAATGAGTTCAAACAGGTGCAGTTAATACAGGTAATGAGTGGAGAACAGGAGGGCTTCTTAAAGAAAAACTAACAGGTCTGTGAGAACCGGAATTCTTACTGGTTGGAAGGTGATCAAATACTTATGTCTTGCAATAAAATGCAAATTAATTACTTAAAAATCATACAATGTGATTTTCTGGATTTTTGTTTTAGATTCCGTCTCTCACAGTTGAAGTGTACCTATGATAAAAATTACAGACCTCTACATGCTTTGTAAGTAGGAAAACCTGCAAAATTGGCAGTGTATCAAATACTTGTTCTCCCCACTGTATCTAATGGCAAATGAACACATTTCTAGCATCACATATAGCCCTTGTATAAGAGGGGTAATCAACTCGGGGATCTATGCCTAGGCAGGAGAAACCCGATTTGGTGATTTCTGGTATATTATCAAAATAAATCAATCTCAGCACGTTTTTTGACTCATTCAGCAGTTTTTACCAAGTACAGTACTGGCATTGGAAATGAATTTGAAAGTAAACTTTATATTCCTAAAACTTAAGTTGCAAATTCTGCTGTAGCTGCTTCCTGTTGACAAGACATTATGATAAATAGCCCAATGTCAAAACACAGCTTTAACGTGTCCAAATGAATAACCAACATGCAGAAACAGTTGTGTATATTGAAAATAGGGAAGTAACGATTCACCGATTCGCATCGGAAACCCGGTTCAAATGTTCAAGATATAAGTGCATCTGCGGGAGCCCAAACCAATCCAAATTAAGACCAGGCACCACAGGCTGACATGACATTTTTTCATCTACCTATCAATTTTGAGATTTGTTGGTATTTTGGTCTATTAATATTAGTATTTTCAAAAAGTACACGTGTTGTCGTTTCATCATCAGTAAGTCGTGACGTTATGTTTTTATGGTTGTCTATTCGTCATTGGCCATTATTGCAGGTATTTGATTAAGCCTTATTGGACTGACCTACCTGCCTACCCAAGCCTACCTGTTTGTTGCCTTATGTCCACTCAAGGTCCACTCTCTGCAGCATCAACCATATCAAATCCCATTTATCCTACTCCGTGTGCATTGTTGTGGTGTATGACTGTTTATTATATCTTTCCTTGGGTCCAGCTCAGCCCCTTTTTCCCACACCCCATTACTGTGTGTTTAAAATAAACCTGAAGTTGTTTGACGGTAGGTTTAAGTTGTCTGTGGTTTCTTTTAGTTCTCACTGTTCCTTTTCAGTGTTATGATTTGCATGAGATATGTTACGGGTCTCGTTTCCATCCCCCCTAGACTGCAGGGCCAAAGGGGTTCGTAACATAAGTGGGGGCTCGTCCGGGATCAAGTCTTTACTGACACCCATGCCGCTCATGCAAATTATTGTAGTGGTCTAGTTCAGTGTTGAGCGTCACAGCTGGGAATAGCTGATGTAGCATTAGAGTTTGCTATTTGTTGGCTCTTGTGTTTTAGTGGTAGTTCAAAATGGCTACTTTTGATTTGCAATCCTTTTTGGATAACCCTACGTGGGAGGTTTTTGACAAATGTCGTAGAGTTGATTTACTGACCTTGGCTGACCATTATTCTGTATCTATTCCGCAGATTTTAGTCAACTTTTTAGGGATAGGGGGCAGCATTTTCACTTTGGATGAATAGCGTGCCCAAATTGAACTGCCTCCTACTCTGTCCCAGATGCTAATATATGCATATTATTAGATAGAAAACACTCTGATGTTTCTAAAAATGTTTGAATTATGTTTGTGAGTATAACAGAACTCATATGGCAGGCAAACTTCCAAACAGGAAGTGGAAATTCTGAGGCTGGTCGATATTCAACTCATCGCCTGTTCAAATCCCAGTAAGATATGGTTCTGTTTGCACTTCCTACGCCTTCCACTAGATGTCAACAGTCTGTAGAACGTTGAATGAAGCTTATACTGTGATGTGGGGCCGGATGAGAGGGGAATGAGTCAGTGGTCTGGCAGACTGCCAGTTCCTGGTCATGCGCATTCCACATGATATCGCCTTGCGTTCCATTACATCTACAGACACGAAGGAATTCTCCGGTTGGAACGTTATTGGATATATATGATAACAACATCCTGAAGATTGATTCTCTACTTAGTTTGACCAGTTTATTCAACCTGTAATATAATTTTTTGAAGTTTTCGTCCGAGTTCGCCTGGACCTGTGCGAGCGTTTGGACATTTATGAACATTTTGAACATCTTGGCTCTCTCTAATTCTCTCCTTCTCTCTTTCTCTCTCTCGGAGGAACTGAGCCCTAGGACCATACGTCAGGACTACCGGCATGATGACTCCTTGCTGTCCCCAGTCCACCTGGCCTTGCTGCTGTCCCAGTTTCAACTGTTCTGCCTGCGGTTATGGAACCCCTACCTGTCCCAGACCTGCTGTTTTCAACTCTTAATTATCGGCTATGAAAAGCCAACTGACATTTATTCCTGATTATTATTTGACCATGCTTGTCATTTATGAACATTTTGAACATCTTGGCCATGTTCTGTTATAATCTCCACCCGGCACAGCCAGAAGAGGACTGGCCACCCCTCATAGCCTGGTTCCTCTAGGTTTCTTCCTAGGTTTTGGCCTTTCTAGGGAGTTTTTCCTAGCCACCGTGCTTCTACACCTGCATTGCTTGCTGTTTGGGGTTTTAGGCTGGGTTTCTGTACAGCACTTCGAGATATTAGCTGATGTACGAAGGGCTATATAAAATAAACTTGATTGATTGATTGATATGTTTACTAAACGTGCTAGCAAAAGTAGCTACTTGGACATAAATACCGGACATTATCGAACAAAACAACAATTTATTGTGGAACTAGGATTCGTGGGAGAAATGTTGGAGTCAATGTCAGATTATTGCATGGTGTGCTTTTTTTGTTTTTTTGAAATCTGACACAGCGGTTGCATTAAGAACAAGTCTATCTTTAATTCTATGTAAAACATGTATCTTTCATCAAAGTTTATGATGAGTATTTCTGTTATTTGACATGGCTTCCTACGCCTTCCACTAGATGTCAACAGTCTGTAGTAAAGCCTTAATTAAAATGTTCACAACATTTGGGTTACCTAAGGTGGTACACACTGATCAAGGTACCAATTTCCTATCAAAGCTCTTCAAGCAGGTGTTAAAATCCTTGTCAATTACGCACCGTGTGTCAAGCGCATATCACCCAGAGTCTCAGGGTGCGCTTGAACGTTGGCATCAGACACTGAAGTCTATGCTACGTAAATATTGTTTGGAATCTGAGAAAGAATGGGATGAGGGAGTTCCTCTAGTTTTTTTTTGCTGCTCGTGAAACTGTACAGGAGTCCCTAGGGTTCAGCCCGGCTGAACTAGTGTTTGGTCACACAGTGAGAGGACCAATGAAAGTCCTGTAAGAACAGTTTTTGTCCCAAGAGTTGTGTGCGGGAGATGAGAATGTGTTGGACTACGTTAGTCGCTTTCGTGAGCGCCTACACCAAGCCTGTGCTCTCGCAAAGGAAGCTCTGTCTTCCTCACAGAGGAGTATGAAAAGATACTATGATAAACAGGCTGTTTCTCATCCACTACAGCCAGGTGACCAAGAACTGGTGTTATTGCCTGTTCCAGGATCTTCACTGTCAGCTCGTTTCTCTGGTCCTTATTTAATTGAAAATAAATTAAGTGAAACTGATTATGTGCTTCAAACTCCTGATAGAAACAACAACCTCAATGGGATTGAGATCTGGGCTGTTCGCTGGCCATGGAAGAACACTGACATTCCTGTCTTGCAGGAAATCACGCACAGAACGAGCAGTATGGCTGGTGGCATTGTCATGTTGGAGGGTCATGTCAGGATGAGCCTGCAGGAAGGGTACAACATAAGGGAGTAGGTCTTCCCTGTAATGCACAGCGTTGACATTGCCTGTAATGACAACAAGCTCAGTCCGATGATGTTGTGACATACCGCCCCAGACCATGACAGACCCTCCACCTCCAAATCGATCCTGCTTCAGAGTACAGGCCTCGGTGTAACGCTCATTCCTTCGACAATAAACGCAAATCCAACCATCACCCCTGGTGAAACAAAACCGCGACTCGTCAGTGAAGAGCACTTTTTGCCAGTCCTGTCTGGTCCAGCGACGGTGGGTTTGTGCCCATAGGCGACATTGTTGCCGGTGATGTCTGGTGAGGACCTGCCTTACAACAGGCCTACAAGCCCTCAGTCCAGCCTCTCTCAGCCTATTGCGGACAGTCTGAGCACTGATGGAGGGATTGTGCGTTCCTGGTGTTGTTGTTGTCATCCTGTACCTGTCCGCAGGTGTGATGTTCGGATGTACCGATCCTGTGCAGGTGTTGTTACATGTGGTCTGCCACTGTGAGGACAATCAGCTGCCCGTCCTGTCTCCCTGTAGCGCTGTCTTAGGTGTCTCACAGTACGGACATTGCAATTTATTGCCCTGGTCACATCTGCAGTCCTCATGCCTCCTTGCAGCATGCCTAAGGCACGTTCACGCAGATGAGGACCCTGGGCATCTTTCTTTTGGTGTTTTTCAGAGTCAGTAGAAAGGCCTCTTTAGTGTCCTAAGTTTTCATAACTGTGACCTTAATTGCCTACCATCTGTAAGCTGCTAGTGTCTTAACCTCTCTAGGGTATGTGGGACGGTAGCGTCTCACCTCGTCAACAGCCAGTGAAACTGCAGGGCGCCAAATCCCATAATTAAAATTCCTCAAACATACAAGTATTTTACACCATTTTAAAGCTACACTTGTTGTAAATCTAGCCAAAGTGTCCGATTTCAAAAAGGTTTTACACCAAACGATTATGTTAGGTATGAGCCAAGTCACAGAAAAAGACAGCCATTTTTCCAGCCAAAGAGAGGAGTCACAAAAAGCCGAAATAGAGATAAAATGAATCACTAACCTTTGATGATCCTCATCAGATGACACTCATAGGACTTCATGTTACACAATACATGTATGTTTTGTTCGGTAAAGTTAATATTTATATCCAAAAATCTGAGTTTAGGCGGGACACTACTGTCTCACTTGGCAAAAAGACTGAGAAAATGCAGAGCGCCATATTCAAATGAATTACTAAGAAAATTACTATAAAATCAAATTTTCATTAACCTCTAACGAGCCTCTACCCCGGGTCCGGGATCACCCCCCACCCCCCCACACACTGATTAGCATAGCTAGCATAGCTTCACAAGTAGATAGTAGCATCTAAATATCATTAAATCACAAGTCCAAGACACCAGATGAAAGATACAGATCTTGTGAATAAAGCCACCATTTCAGATTTTTAAAATGTTTTACAGGGAAGACAAAATATGTAAATCTATTAGCTAAACACGTTAGCAAAATACACCACTTTTCTAACTCCATCAGTTTCTTACTACTTCAGGTGCTATCACCAATTCGGCTAAACTAAGATATTGATAGCCACTAACCAAGAAAAAACCTCTTCAGATGACAGTCTGATAACATATTTATGGTATAGGATAGGTTTTGTTAGAAAAAAGTGCATATTTCAGGTAGAAATCACAGTTTACAATTGCACCGACCATCACAAGACGACTAGAATTACTATAGAGAGCAACGTGTATGACCAATTTACTCTTAATAAAACATTTCATAAGAATAGACAAAGCATAGCAATGGAAAGACCCAGATCTTGTGATTCAGGACAATATTTCAGATTTTCTAAGCGTTTTACAGCGAAAACACAATAAATCGATAAGTTAGCATACCACATGTGAAAACGTTACCAGAGCATCGATTCCAGCCAAAGAGCGCTATAACGTAATCACCGCCAAAATATATTAATTTTTTCACTAACCTTCTCAGAATTCATCCGATGACACTCCTGTAACATCATTTTACAACATACATATACAGTTTGTTCGAAAATGTGCATATTTAGCCATACAAAACCGTGGTTACACAATGAAAATACTAGGAAATCAAGCCTCAAAATGTCTGACGTCATCTTTCAGAGTGATCTAGTTTAATTGAAAGCTAATCATATACTTGACTAAAAAATACAGGGTTGACAGGAATCGAAAGACAAATTAGTTCTTAATGCAACCGCTGACTTACATTTTTAAAATTATCCTTACTTTTCAATACAGGGTTCGCCAAGTGACGCGATAACAAACAAAATGGCGAAATATGCGTTTAAAATATTTCGACAGAACAACGATTTATCATATTAAATATTGCTTACTTTGAGCTGTTCTTCCATCAGATTCTTGGGCAATGTATCCTTTCTATGTTGTAATCTTCTTTTGGTCGATAGATGTCCTCTGTCCTTCGAAATGTCCACTAACAACGACCGAGACCCCGAAACGTTCCCAAAGCTAGAAAGTGCACGACAAAGAAATTCCTCAGAATCGCACTAAACGGATATAAATTGCTATAAAACGGTTCAAATTAACTACATTATGATGTTTTTAACAACTATAACGACTAAAAACATGACCAGAGAAATATTGCTGGCTAAACAACGATTTGGAATGAGGCAAGTCCGATGTCCTTCACGCTTCAGGCGCGCGACGAGAAAGGGAGGTACCTCTACGTTTTGTTCTTTTATAGTGGCTGTGATTGTGCAATCGATTCCATTCAAAACGTGATGACGTACAGACACCCAGAGGAAGACGTAGGCAGTGTCGGTTTCTTCATAGCATTCACTGTCACCTTAAAAACAGACTCCAGATCAGGGGTAAAAATTTCTGAAATCTGACCCCTGTCATGAAAAGTGCTGTAGATATAGTTCTGTACCACTCAGAGACAAAATTCCAACGGCTATAGAAACTAGAAAGTGTTTTCTATCCAATAATAACAATAATATGCATATTGTACGATCAAGAATTTAGCACGAGGCAGTTTAATTTGGAGACCAAAATATGCTAATGCGGAACAGCACCCCCTATAGTTCCAAGAAGTTAAATCACACATGAAAGATACCAAACTAAGGCTACACTGGTTGTGAATCCAGCCAACATGTCAGAATTCAAATAGGCTTTTCGGCGAACGCATACGATGCTATTTTCTGAGGATAGCACCATTGTAAACAAAGAGAGATAAGCATATTCCAACCCTGCAGGCACGACACAAAACGCAGAAATAAAAATATAATTCATGCCTTACCTTTGACGAGCTTCTGTTGTTGGCACTCCAATATGTCCCATAAACATCGCAAATGGTCCTTTTGTTAGATTAACTTCTTGCAACTATAGGGGGTGCTGTTCCGCATTAGCATATTTGTGTCTCCAAATTAAACTGCCTCGTGCTAAATTCTTGATCGTACAATATGCATATTATTGTTATTATTGGATAGAAAACACCTTCTAGTTTCTATAGAAGTTGGAATTTTGTCTCTGAGTGGTACAGAACAATTTCTACAGCACTTTTCATGACAGGGTTCAGATTTCAGAAATTTTTACCTCTGATCTGGAGTCTGTTTATAAGGCGACAGTGAATGCTATGAAGAAACCGACACTGCCTACGTCTTCCTCTGGGTGTCTGTACGTCATCACGTTTTCAATGAAATCGATGGGACGTTCACAGCCATTATAAAAGACCAAAATGTACAGAGACCCCCCTTTCTCAACGTGCGCCTGAAGCGTGAAGGACATCGGACCTGCCTCGTTCCAAATCGTTTTCTAACCAGCAATATTTCTCCGGTCATGTTTTCAGTCGTTATAGTTGTTAAAAACATCATAATGTAGTTAATTTGAACCGTTTTATAGCAATTTATATCCGTTTAGTGTGATTTTGAGGAATTTCTTTGTCGTGCCCTTTTTAGCTTTGGAAACGTTTCGGGGTGTCGGTCGTTGGTGGTGGACATTTCGAAGGACAGAGGACATCTATCGACCAAAAGACGTTTATAACATAGAAAGGATACATTGCCCAAGAATATGATGGAAGAACAGCTCAAAGTAAGCAATATTTAATATGATAAACCGTGTTTCTGTCGAAATATTTTAAACGCATATTTCGCCATTTTGTTTGGTATAGCTTCACCTGGCGAACCCTGTATTGAAAAGTAAGGATAATTTAAAAAATGTAAATCAGCGGTTGCATTAAGAACTAATTTGTCTTTCGATTCCTGTCTACCCTGTATTTTTTAGTCAAGTATATGATTAGCTTTCAATTAAACTAGATCACTCTGATAGATGACGTCAGACATATTGAGGCTTGATTTCCTAGTATTTTTATTGTGTAACCACGGTTTTGTATGGCTAAATATGCACCTTTTCGAACAAACTGTATATGTATGTTGTAAAATGATGTTACAGGAGTGTCATCGGAAGAATTCTGAGAAGGTTAGTGAAAAAATTAATATCTTTTGGCGGTGATTACGTTATAGCGCTCTTTGGCTGGAATCGATGCTCTGGTAACGTTTGCACATGTAGTATGCTAACTTATCGATTTATTGTGTTTTCGCTGAAAAACGCTTAGAAAATCTGAAATATGGTCTGAAATCACAAGAACTGGGTCTTTCCATTGCTATGCTTTGTCTATTTTTATGAAATGTTTTATGATGAGTAAATTGGTCATACACGTTGCTCTATCTAGTAATTCTAGTGGATTTGTGATGGTCGGTGCAATTGTAAACTGTGATTTCTACCTGAAATATGCACTTTTTTCTAACAAAAACTATCCTATACCATGAATATGTTATCAGACTGTCATCTGATGGTTTTTTTTATAGGTTATTGGCTATCAATATCTTAGTTGAGCCGAATTGGTGATAGCACCTGAAGGAGTAAGAAACTGATGGAGTTAGAATAGTGGTGTATTTTGCTAACGTGTTTAGCTAATAGATTTACATATTTTGTCTTCCCTGTAAAACATTTTAAAAATCTGAAATGGTGGCTTTATTCACAAGATCTGTATCTTTCATCTGGTGTCTTGGACTTGTGATTTAATGATATTTAGATGCTACTATCTACTTGTGAAGCTATGCTAGCTATGCTAATCAGTGTGTGGGGGGTGGGGGGTGCTCCCGGATCCGGGATTGATACTCGTGAAAGGTTAATTCCGTCGATATATCCAAAATGTCAATTTATTTGGCGCGTTTGATCCAGAAAAACACAGGTTCCAACTTGCTCAAACGTGACGACAAAATATCTCAAAGGTTACCTGTAAACTTTGCCAAAAAATTTCAAACTACTTTTGTAATACAACTTTAGGTATTTTTTAACGTTAATAATCGATACAATTGAAGACGGGATGATCTGTGTTCAATACAGGATTAAAACTAACCGTAGCATGCCTTCTGGTCATGCGATTATAATCTATCAGGACACCTAGAGTGACTCGACTTCAAGATGGCCGTATTTCTTCATTACACAAAGGAATAACCTCAACCAATTTCTCTAGACTGTTGACATCCAGTGGAAGCCGTAGGAATTGCAAGCAGGTCGCTTAGAAATCTGGTTTCCCAATGAGATTTCATTGAAAAGAGAGTGACCTCAACAAAAGAAATCTGAATGGTTTGTCCTCGGGGTTTCGCCTGCTAAATAAGTTCTGTTATACTCACAGACATCATTCAAACAGTTTTATAAACTTAAGAGTGTTTTCTATCCAAATCTACTAATAATATGCATATCTTATCTTCTGTGGATGAGTAGCTGGCAGTTTAATTTGGGTATGCTTTTCATCCAAACGTGAAAATGCTGCCCCCTACCCTAGAGAAGTTAAGGACAATGTGGGACATTGAGAGATGCCTTTGATAGGAAAGATCAGTCAACAAACAGGCTGGGGGGTAAAGAAGATGTGAAAAGTCTTAGGAGGGCAGTATGAATTGTTGTGTATGGGAGATTGAGGAGAAATGGCACCTCTCAATCGCTCTCATACAATACATTTACTGTCAAAGCACAACCCTGCACTACCTAAACCCCCTTCTTCATCTCAAAGTACTGTGTGTAAACCTACCCTAGCCCATTGACAGATCATTCTTGCCCTTTGCAGGGGATTTTTGTAGACATGTCTGTCTTTGTATTGCGTCTTGAGAATCTACAGAGAGAAGAATGAGGTGGTTGTGTCATTACTTTGGTAGTCTTGATTTCATACCTTTCAGTGTCCCTTGCTGTTTTCTGTCCCACATTCTTGTTGTGCTCCATAACCGCAAGGTGTGTCCACTCCCTCATGCTCGTGTAACCAAAATACCACCGCTTTGGCATATTTTTCAGCAGGGCACTGGAATGACTCCAGATAACCTGAGTTTTACAAAGAGAAAATGTAAAAAGAGAACAGGGGTAGACTAAATTGATTACATGGTCTGGAAGGTACTCTGTGGTCCTCAGGCTACCTCTAACCACCTATTACCCCATAACACAAACACTACCCAATTCATGTGTATGCCATGCTTACTGTAAATTGAGCTTGCTGTAAATTGAGCACATGTTGGTACCATCTACAACAAAATACTCAGCAATACACAATTTAACCACCCCAGTAATTGTATTGAACTCTATTAGACTGGCTAGCTTAGCACACCAAACATGAACATTTCAATCTTGTCAGCTTCCTGTTAGCTAACGAGTGTCACTAAATTTGAGAACCAACTAACCAACCATAGATGATTTAAACACATTCATCATTGCTATAAACACACAAACATACTGAGCTAGCTATATCGACAATTCTATTTTTAGTAACAGAATGTTTTCCAGATAAGGGAGGAATAGATGGCTACCAGATTGAGCTACTCTGGTTTGCTAACGTTAGCTAGCTTACGTTAGCTAACATCAGTCAAAAATACAACAAAACAACATGCATACTCTGCAGCATTGAAGGTCCCCAAGAACACAGTGGCCTCCATCATTCTTAAATGAAAGAAGTTTGGAACCACCAAGACTCTTCCTAGAGCTGGCTGCTTGACCAAACTGAGCAATCGGGGGAGAAGGGCCTTGTTCAGGAGGGGCTTCGGTACAAGTCTCTGAATGTCCTTGAGTGGCCCAGTCAGAGCCCGGACTTGAACCCGATTGAACATCTCTGGATAGACCTGAAAATAGCTGTGCAGTGACGTTCCCCATCCAACCTGACAGAGCTTGAGAGGAGCTGCAGAGAAGAATGGGAGAAACTCCCCAAATACAGGTGTAGTGTCATATCCAAGAAGACTCAAGGCTGTATTCGCTGCCAAAGGGGCTTCAACAAAGTACTGAGTACTTTTAAATACTTATGTAAATGTGATATATATTTTTTTTATATATTTGCAAAAATGTCTAAAAACCTGTTTTTGCTTTATCATTATGGGGTATTGTGTGTAGATTTAATCTATTTTAGAATAAGGCTGTAACGTAACAAAATGGGGGGAAAAGTCAAGGGGTCTGAATACTTTCTGAATGCACTGTATATTAAAAAGCAAAGTGGAAAGCTGCATCGTCTTGTTTGGAGCAATCTGTTGACTGCATTTGACCTAACAGAACAGCATGCAAACTAATAATGAATCTAACAGCGAGGAGGAAAAACTGCGCTGCAGATTGCTCTGAACAAGAAAGATGCAGCTTTCCACTTTGTGTGCGGGAAGCAGCCGCAAGAAGCGAGAGGGAGAGAGACGACAAACGGAGTAAACTATGAAAACGGACATTACACGTGGCTGAGTGGCGTTTTAAAATATTGTTTGCAATATGGATATTGAACATGTCAATATTGTGATGTGCATTTGATTCATTGTGCAGCCCTAGGTTGAACACCAACTCCTCTCAAAGGATGTACCTAAAACAGCATGGTACAGGCAGAAGAGAGAAAAACACCCAACTCCTCATGCCCAGAAGCTACACAGTAGGGCAAGTCATCAAACAATAGGCTACAAATTCTGGCGGTTGTTATTAGCCCCATTTGTTCAAGTAATTCATTGAGGTCTTGTCATGGAATTATTCGCAAAGGAAGAAGGGGAGGCTTGAATAATGCTGAATTTTATTGAGTCTCTGCATTTAAGCTACGATGTCAAACACTCACGAGTTTGCTAGCGTCAAGGATGGGGAACTAAGCGTTCGAGAGAGCACTGCCAAGTTGACAGTAATTGGGGACAGCACTAAATTCTGTCATCACGCCACTGGAGGCAGCGAGCCCAAGAAGAAAGTGACGCCGCAACTCTCTGCTTCCCCTTCTTCTGTCAGTTTTTTGTTCTCATTACAGTTTTTCCAACCTCCGGGATCGGCTTCCATAAATCATGATAAAGTAATGTCTGCATATTAGTGTCACTTTTATCGTATTATCTCCCTATCTGCAGTCTCTGTTTCTGTGCTGCTATTTTTCAACCTTAATCAACCAAAGTGGATTATGCAGGCCTGATGCGGGAGAGAGAAGACAGGCTTCTATTAAAGCCGTGATTGCTGGAGTTTGAATATTTTTTGTGTTTGTTTTGTATTTAAGAGGGATCAAATACAAGGGGAGGGCGACGACAACTTACAAGTACTTACACAAAGCTGAACCTGGAAAATGGTTGTGTTGTAAATACCGATGGCAAATGGCTTTCAGCTATAGGGAAAGTCCCCAGTACCGTGTGAGGCTGAGGGTGTCCTAAAATGTACACCGTACACTGCAAATTTGAAATCGTAAATGTAACACCCTTAGAGTTAAATGTCACACTTGACCAGTGTTTATGTGGGAACCACCATCAGTTTTACTTTAATAACACTATCACAGTTTTACTGGACCAACAATTAAAGTGTAAAATATTAACACCAGAAGTCACACTAAACCAGTGTGTAACGATGTGCGCTGAGAGTCGGGAAGCAAGTTCAGGGAGTGAGTGTTTTAATAAATAAATAAAACATAATACAAAACACGAACAACGCACAGACAGGAAACTGAAACAGAAACAATGACGCCTGGGGAAGGAACCAAAGGGAGTGACAGGTGAGGGCCATAACGAGCAGCCTGGGGACCTAGAGGCCGGAGAGGGAGTACACTTGAATATTTATTTATAAGAAACAAGTTAGAATATCAGCACTGTACTGGTGTTATAGTAACACTACATCTGAATAGACAACAATGCCAGTGTGATACTCAATGCCATCACACATGACCCAGGGTGTGACATTTATTTCACTGGACATATGAAGCTGAAAATGCTGTGAGATCAATTCACCATTTTTATGTCATTCAACATTTGAGTTTTGACAGGCCCGGACTCAATGTCTTTGATGGCGAGTGATTCCCAATGATATGCAATGGCCATTTGGTGTTTCTTATTGAAGGATTTGGTTACATTCTTGCAATTGTTTATGCTCAACTTGAAAAACGTGTGCTTAGCGTCATACCCCATTGTCCACACATGTACAAATTTACAAATTTTGCGTATAGATTCTGGATAGTGGATCATGAAGTGATGCTTCAGAATCAAGATGGCGCCAACAGAGATGGTCGCCTCGCTTCGAGTCCTTAGGAAACTATGAAGTATTTCTTTTTTTTAATGTATTATTTCTTACATTGTTACCCCAGGAAATCTTAAGTCTTATTACATACAGCCGGGAAGAACTATTGAATATAAGAGCGACGTCAACTTACCAACATTCCGACCAGGAATACGACTTTCCCGAAGCGGATCATCAGTTTGGACTACCACCCAGGACAATGGATCTAATCCAAGACGCCGACCTAAGACAACGGCGCCGCAGAAGGGGCAGACGGAGCGGCCTCCTGGTCAGGCTCCGAGGATGTGCACATCGCCCACCGCTCCCGTATATACTACTCGCTAATGTCCAGTCTCTTGACAACAAGGTAGACGAAATTCGAACAAGGGTTGCCTTTCAGAGATTCTAACATTCTCTGTTTCATGGAAACATGGCTCTCTCGGGATATGTTGTCGGAATCGGTTCAGCCACCGAGCTTCTCCATGCATCGCGCCGACAGAGATAAACACCTCTCTGGGAAGAGGAAGGGCAGGGGTGTACGCTTCATGATTAACGACTCATGGTGTAATCATAACAACATAAAGGAACTCAAGTCCTTCTACTCACCCGACCTAGAATTCCTCACAATCAAATGCCGGCCATATTACCTTCCAAGAGAATTCTCGTCAGTTATCGCATTGGAGATATTGTACCCACTGTAACTATTCAAACCTACCCTAACCAGAAACCATGGATGGATGGCGGCATTCGCACAAAACTGAAAGCGCGAACCACCACATTTAACCATGGAAAGAGGTCTGGGAATATGACTGAATATAAACAGTGTAGTTATTCCCAATGCAGGAGAACCAAACAAGCGAAATGCCGGTACAGGGACAAAGTGGAGTCGCAATTCAACGACTCAGACACAAGAAGTATGTGGCAGGGTCTACAGGAAATCACAGACTACAAAAAGAAAACCAGCCACGTCACGTACACCGACGTCACACTTCCAGACAAACTAAACACCTTCTTTGTCCGCTTTTAAGATAATACAGTGCCACCTCAGCGGCCCGCTAATGAGAACTGGGCCCCCCCTCCTTCTCTTGACTAAAACATTTAATCGTGTTAACCCTCGCAAGGCTGCTGGCCCAGACGGCATCCCTAGCCGCGTCCTCAGAGCATGCGCAGACCAGCTGGCTGGTGTGTTTACGGACATATTCAATCGCTCCCTATCCCAGACTGCTGTCCCCACATGTTTCAAGATGGCCACTATTGTTCCTGTACCCAAGAAGGCAAAGATAACTGAACTAAATTACTACCGCCCCATAGCACTCACTTCTGTCATCATGAAGTGCTTTGAGAGACTATTCAAGGATCATATCACCTCCACCTTACCAGCCACCCAAGACCCACTTCAGTTTGCATACCGCCCTAACAGGTTTACAGATGATGCAATCGCCATCATACTGCACACTGCCCTATCCCATGTGGACAAGAGGAATACCTATGTAAGAATGCTGTTAAACTTCTTATGGCTGCAATCCCGCTAACGGGATCGATATGACAACAGCCAGTGAAAGTGCAGGGCGCCAAATTCAAACAACAGAAATCTCATAATTAAAATTCCTCAAACATACATGTGTCTTATATCATTTTAAAGGTAATCTTGTTGTTAATCCCACCAAGGTGTCCGATTTCAAATAGGATTTTCAGCGAAAGCACCACAAACGATTATGTTAGGTCACCGCCAAATCACAGACAAACACAGTCATTTTTCCAGCCAAAGATAGGAGTCACAAAAAGCACAAATAGAGATAAAATGAATCACTAACCTTTGATGATCTTCATCAGATGACACTCATAGGACTTCATGTTACACAATACATGTATGTTTTCTTTGAACAAGTTCATATTTATAGAAAAAAAATCTGAGTTTACATTGACGTGTTACGTTCACTAGTTCCAAAAATATCCAGTGATTTTGCATAGCCACATCGATTCAACAGAAAAACTCATCATAAATGTAGATGATAATATACACATGGAATTATAGATATACCTCTCCTTAATAATGCAACCGCTGTGTCAGATTTCAAAAAAACTTTACGGAAAAAGCAAACCATGCAATAATCTGAGACGGCGCTCAGAACAATAGTCAAACTAGCCGCCATGTTGGAGTCAACAGAAACCAGAAATTACATGATAAATATTCCCTTACCTTTGATGATCTTCATCAGAATGCACTCCCAGGAATCCCAGGTCCACAATAAATTCTTGATTTGTTCGATAATGTCCGTTATTTATGTCCAATTAGCTACTTTTGTTAGCGCGTTTGGTAAACAATTCCAAAGTCACGAAGCGCGTTCACTAAAACCTGAAGAACTGTCCAAAGTTCCATAACAGTCAGTAGAAACATGTCAAACGATGTATTGAATCAATCTTTAGAATGTTAACATAAATCTTGAATAACGTTCCAACCGGAGAATTACATTGACTTCAGATGAGCGATGGAACGGAGCTCCCTCTCATGTGAACGCGCATGGTCAAAGAATAGTCACCTCATGGCAGACGTGACTAATTATCCTCTCATTCGGCCCACCTTCACAGTAGAGTCATCAGACAAAGTTCCACAGACTGTTGACATCTAGTGGAAGCTGTAGGAAGTGCAAACTCATTAATATCTCGCTGTGATTTCAATGGGATCTTGGTTGAAAATCCACCAGCCTCAGAATTTCCACTTCCTGTTTGGATATTTTCTCAGGTTTTTGCCTGCCATATGAGTTCTGTTATCTTCTTTGGGGCACCCCCCCCTTCTTCTCAATTTCTGCCTAAAGACATACCTTAATCTAACTGCCTGTAGCTCAGGCTCAGAAGCAAGGATATGCATATTCTTGGTATCATTTGAAAGGAAACACTCTGAATTTTGTGGAAATGTGAATTGAATGTAGGAGAATATAACACAATAGATCTGGTAGAAGAAAATACAAGGAATTAAACATACGTTTTCGTTTTTTTATTGTTGCTGCATCATCTTTCAAATGACCAAGAACAGCCAAACATACAGATAGGATGCTGGGGATGATTTGAATGAAGAGCATAAGATGGCAACAATAGTTGAGCAAAGTATTAGACAGATAACTTCAAAAAGCGAGCTACATGACATTGAGCATGAAGTCACCCAGGTGTCCCACACAAATGTACCCAAGTGGCCGAATTGGTACAATGATACACTTTGAAGGAAAGAACTATAAACAAAATACATAAATGCTATTCTAACACACCCCAAAAAAATTAATATATATATATATATGAAAAAAATTAAAATAATAATAATAATAATAAACAAACAAATAACAAGGGTAACTATTTACACATTTTCTATTTACAATATTGTGAAGACCCTCAGTCCTCTACACAATATTGTGCTGCTGGTGCCATGGCCCATAGCAGTCTCTTTCTGCTGTAAAGCAGAGGCTTACTGAACAGGTGGTGCAGGTGATGGGGCATTTCCTGTGACAAAGCGCACAATGACGTCTCCCTACTGTGCCCTTTTTGCCCTGAGGCACATTCATGCCTGCAGAGATGAATCTGGGCAGGTGAACACCACTGGTTGTGGTGTTCACAGACTCTAGACTTTGTTTTAGCTTTTCCTGATTTATTCGCCATAATTTAAATATATAAACTTGTTGAAAATGCTATTGAATATGTACTGCTATGCGTTATACTCGTGGCTCCATCAAGTAGGATTTGCAATGGCGAATGAACCTCTTTTACGCCAGAGTTTACGACCAAGGCTGGTCGTCAAACGTATAACCATTACATATCGCCGTTTACCTCAGCTCATTGGCTATCTTCCAAGCTAGAGTTCAAGATGATCAGTGGTCATTGGGCTAAAATACAGTCAATCAACGATAGACCTGTCCTACCATTGGTGCGCAATGAGGTTATTGATTGGTGTCTTCCAATCGGTTTGTTTCGGTCAATACGTCCCGGGAAAAGAGCAATCATGTATGGTTGTGTTAGTAACAACCAGAGGATTGCAATGAAACCAACCATGACTGGACAAATGTTTGTTTAGTGTGTGTAATTACCACAAACGCTTCGTCCAAAGTTGAATGAGACGCAAATCACGACGCAACCGGTTTACAAATGTTTCGTGTTAGGCTATAAAAATTGATTTTATCAAACAAAACTAACATTCACTGTGTAGTTAGGACACTTGGCATTGCCACCAGAGGAAGATCTTCAATGGTAAGCGATTTTATTTTATTGTTATTTCTGACTTTTGTGACGCTAATGCTTGGTTGGAAAATGCTAGTAATACTTGTGTGTGTGGGGCGCCGTCCTCAGAAAATTGCATGTTTGCTTTTGCAGTAAACCTTTTTGAAATCTGACACAGCGGCTGGATTAATAAGACGTTCATCTTTTAAATGTTGTAAGATACATGTATTTTCAAGAATGTTTAATACAACGAATGGCGTATTTAAAATGTTAGCTCTCTGCAGTTTCACCGGATGTTGGCCTGGTGGGACGTTAGCGTCTCACCTACCCTAGAGAAGTTATACTCACAGACATAATTCAAACAGTTTTAGAAACTTCAGAGTGTTTTCTATCCAATACTAATAATAATATGCATATATTAGCAACTATGACTGAGGAGTTCACCGTTTACTCTGGGCACCTCTGTGCACCTTTCATCCAAGCTACTCAATAGCTTCAATGCCATACAGCACCAAATGCATGCTTTTCAACCGTTCGCTGCCTGCACCCGCCCGCCCGACTAGCATCACCACCCTGGACGGTTCTGACCTAGAATATGTGGACATCTATAAATACCTAGGTGTCTGGCTAGACTGTAAACTCTCCTTCCAGACTCATATTAAACATCTCCAATCCAAAATCAAATCAAGAACCGGCTTTCTATTTCGCAACAAAGCCTCCTTCACTCACGCCGCCAAACTCACCCTAGTAAAACTGACTATCCTACCGATCCTCGACTTCGGCGATGTCATCTACAAAATAGCTTCCAATACTCTACTCAGCAAACTAGATGCAGTTTATCATAGTGCCAACACCCACCCATAGCACGCGCTCCAGCAGGTATATCTCACAGATCATCCCAAAAGCCAACACCTCATTTGGCCGCCTGTCCTTCCAGTTCTCTGCTGCCTGTGACTGGAACGAACTGCAAAAATTGCTGAAGTTGGAGACTTTTATTTCCCTCACCAACTTTAAACATCTGCTATCTGAGCAGCTAACCGATCGCTGCAGCTGTACATAGTCCATCTGTAAACAACCCACCCAATTTACCTACCTCATCCCCTTACTGTTTTTATTTATTTATTTTTCTGCTCTTTTGCACACTAGTATCTCTACTTGCTCATGATCATCTGATGATTTATCACTCCAGTGTTAATCTGCTAAATTGTAATTATTTGCTTCTATGGCCTATTTATTGCCTACCTCCTCATGCCTTTTGCACACAATGTATATAGACTCATTTATTTATTTTTTCCTACTGTGTTATTGACTTGTTTATTGTTTACTCCATGTGTAACTCTGTGTTGTTGTCTGTTCACACTGCTATGCTTTATCTTGGCCAGGTCGCAGTTGTAAATGAGAACTTGTTCTCAACTAGCCTACCTGGTTAAATAAAGGTGAAATAAAATAAAAAATAAAAACGGCATAACACGGTGCCTGCCCGTCCACTTCTCTCCACGGTAAGCACAGGGAGTTGGCGCAGGTCTCCTACCTGGCTTAGCCACACTCCCCGTGTGCCCCCCCCCAATACATTTTTGGGGCTGCCTCTCGTCCCAGCCGCGCTGCCGTGCTAGCTCCTCATAATGCCGCCTCTCGCTGCCTCCAGCTCTGCCTTGGGGCGGCGATATTCTCCCGGCTGTACCCTGGGTCCCTTGCCATCCAAGATCTCCTCCCAAGTCCATGAGTCCTGAACCCTCTGCTCCTGGGTACCACGCTGCTTGGTCCGGTTGTGGTGGGTTATTCCGTCACGATCGTTGTAGTGATGAGACCAAGGCGCAGCGTGATTAGAATACATACTTTTAATGAACGACAAATAAACACGAAGAACACGACAAACACTAAACAAATTAACAAAATGAACGTGACTGCTATAAACAAAGAGTGCATACATGCAACTTCACAAAGACAATAACCCACAAACCAAACTGGAAAATGGCAACCTAAATAGGATCCCCAATCAGAGACAACGATCAACAGCTGCCTCTGATTGGGAACCAATCTAGGCCACCATAGACCTACATATGTCTAGACTAGACACACACACCTAGACATACAAAAAACCCTAGACAAGACAAAAACACACATACCACCCTCGTCACACCCTGACCTAACCAAAATAATAAAGAAAACAAAGAATACTAAGGTCAGGGCGTGACATAATTAGGTCTAGCCTCTGAAGAAATAGACTCCAATTAAGCCCTTTTGTTGTTTGTAAAGTCAAATTAAAATGAAGATTATTGTTGAAATTAATTGCTCAACTGGTGTAGGTTTCTCCATCTGTTGGTGTGCAACACTTGCTTAACAAGTTATGCAAGCTATATTTTCAGTACCAGCCACTGTTCACCTCCTATTGATTGCGCTGCGGTTGCCACCAGATATTTTTTTAAATGAACCTTTATTTAACTAGGCAAGTCAGATAAGAACAAATTCTTATTTACAATGAAGGCACACCCGGATGACGCTGGGCCAATTGTGCGCCTCCCAATCCCGATCGTATGTGATACAGCCTGAATTAGAACCAGGGACTGTAGTAAAACCTATTGCACCGAGATGCAGAGCCTTAGACCGCTGCGCCACTCAGGAGCCATGACCAATATATATATATTATTTTTTAAAATTATTATTTATTTATTTTCAGAACATTAATCATGTGTAGGTAGATGTGGAAAGATTGATAGAAATGATTTGTTGCAAGTTGGGAAGGGGGGGGGGGTTCACCCTAGCACAAGCTGGGGATGGGGGGGGGGTTCACCCTAGCTCAAGCTGGGGAGGGGGGGGGTTCACACCTAGCTCAAGCTGGGGAGGGGGGGGTTCACACCTAGCTTGGCTATTAGACAATTCTTTAGTAAAGGTTGAATAGTCTATTGTTCAGCTAATAGCGCATCCTGCTAAGCTTGTGAAAAACTAAAAGTAATACTTTTTCCCCTTTCCACATGTTAAAGATTTCAATTGATAAAGTGTTTTTAGCCACACTAAAATCAAGTTTCTAGTCTATTGCATAGTTACAATGTGTAATCATTGATGTCCCAGGAGCAGGAGTGGTAAACACTGTTGAAGTGTATAATTGTAATACATACATGCAGACACAGCATCATTCAAATATTGGAGTTTGATACACCTGGTATTGGATATGACTGAAAAAAACTTGCTAAATAGCGATTTTCGTAAATTAACTTTATGCCCAAAAATATGCACAAATGTTTGTCTCTACATGAAGTAACATATTCCTCTCAATTTTACATGTTTTGCTTGACTCGTTATGACATTAGAACTACTTACATTTGCTTCCACCGTAATGTCTTGTCAGCCATCTTTGCTGAAGAAAGTCACCAGGGACAGGTGTCTCACGTCAAATTCGTCATTGGAACCACTCGATAGGATTGGTCATATAAAAACTTTGGGACCCAAATGCATAATGAGTGCTCCAACTCCCCCTTGTGGTGGTCTGGAGCAATGAAGCCGTGACGCTGGGTACCTCTAAGTCCCGCGGTGTAAGCTCGCAACTTTTAATAGGAGGAACCACTGTATGCCACTTTTTTAGAAGTTTGGCACCCGTTTCTGTCCCGAAGAGGAGGCTGAAGTTTTGAAGTATCTGAAATCCATAATGAAACAAAGACACAAAAAAAGGGCCATCAGTCTTTCTTTTCTTTTTTCTTTATTATTTATTATTATTTATTATAAAAAACACAAGCAAGGGGTAACATTAAAGTATTAGAACATGAAGGACAAACAATACAGCATCAAGACACTATCAAACATGTATCAGTCTTTCTGCAACAGAGCCATTCTTATGTGTGAGGGAGCGTGTGCATGATAGTGATATGAAATATATGTCATAGTTTCCTTTTTCATGATCACAATCTTGTGAAACCCGAACCCTCCAAGATCCCCCCACAGTTCCCCAATAGCTGTCCCTCAACCATTCAAGACCCCTCCCGCAGCCCCCCCCCCGGAAGAAAAAAAAATACAATGAATTCCATTCCCCACCCCCAAGAACCCCCCAATGCACCAACAACCAAGAGAATGAACTAAAGAGAAAAAGACAGAAGAAAACAGCAAACAACAATGCAAAAAATATATATTAAAAAATAATACATTTAAAACAAAGGACATCAAGGACAACTGAAATCATAACAGCAATGCCTAATTTATATGTTTGTGTGCATGTCTGGCACTATTACATGTATGTGTGTGTTCTTGTATGTGTTTATTTGAATGAGAGTGTGTGTATATGCATGTGTACAAACACCTGCACGGCATCAGCCTCAGGCAAACCGGCATTAATTGTAAAAACACTGCCACTTAGTGTCATTCAAATGTACATTTATTATGTTTTTAAAAACTTTTTTTCCCTTTATCTTTTGACCATCATTCTCTCTCTCACACAGCAACTCCAGTACCACGTGTCTCCAATTCCACATCAGCTTCCCTCAGCCCATCCCATCTATCTCTGCTGGCCACGTGTTTCTACGCAACACATATCTTTCAACAATACTATGATGTTTAACGTACAATTTCAATCTATCTAATCGAATAGAATCTACAGATTGCATGTTGAAGATAAATAATTTTACTGACTGACCCGGTCTCCTCAGATCTCCTAACAGTACTATTTCTAGGGTCAATTTTAGATCAATGCTATGCATTTTCAGCCATTCCTGAACCTGAGACCAGAAACAGGCTACCTGAGGGCAATACCAAAATAAATGGTCTATTGATTCTGTATCCTCACAACAAAATCTGCAGAGATTCGATGATTTTATGCCCCAAATATTCAAAATTTTGTTGGTGGCAAGAATTCTATATAATAATTTTAGCTGAGAAGCACGAAGTCTTGAATCTTGCGTTGTTTTATATATCAACTCATACACCCTGTACCATGGAATCGGTACATCAAAAATCTCTTCCCAACTATTTTGCAATCTGTATGGCACAGTTGTCAACATCCTGGTCCTCAAATGAAACTGGTATACTTTCCTATTTATGCTATTTTTATTCCTCCGCCAGTTTTGATCCTTTATATTGGGCAGACAGACCAGCTCCCTACCTCCACCCACCTCCTCCATTTTTTGGGGCAATGCTGTAATCAATTGGTTGTACTCTTGGATTGAGCAGACCTTCCCGTACAATTCTGATAACTCCATGAAGGACATAACTCTTATTACAATTTACAATATCATTTAAGAACAAAATACCGTTTTCAAACATCTTTCCCATAAATACAGGTATTTTATCAACCAGCACATTTGAGTTCAGCCATAATATTTGTTGTAATATTTGTTCTATCTTTTCAGGGGGATGAAATTGAAATTGTAGCCAGCTCTGCAATGCTTGTTTGAAAAAGACAGATACTTTGAAAAAAGTATAATTTTCAATTAATTGAAAATGAGACATGGCAATCTGCACAAAGGCAAAAAGGCCATTTTAAACAATGGATGAGCTTTTCTTATTAATCTACTTGAGAACCATTTAGGGTTCAAATAAAACTTTTGAATGAGTGAAGCTTTTAGAGAGAGGTTTAGTGCTTATATATTTAATAATCTCAACCGACCCAATTCATATTCATTATGTAGATAAGCTCATTTTATTTTGTCTGGTTTAGCATCCCAGATAAAGCGAAATATCTTTTGCTCATATGATTTGAAAAAACAAATCATCAGGAATAGGCAGCGCCGTAAGTAAGTGAGTAAACTGAGATATGACTAAGGAGTTAATCAGGGCAATTTTTCCATAAATAGACAGGTATTTATTTACCTCTCCATGGTTGCAAGATCTTGTCTATTGTTACAAGTTTTCTATTGAAATTCATTGTGGTGAGCTTATTTATATCTTTTGTGATACGAATACCGAGTATGTCTACTTCACCATCAGCCCATTTTATAGGTAAGCTGCAAGGTAATGTAAAAGTTTTATTTTTTAAGGATCCATTACGTAATATTGTACACTTATCATAATTAGGTTTTAGTCCAGAGAGTACAGAAAAGTTATCTAGATCTTTAATGAGACATTGCAGGGATCTAGCTTGCGGACTTAACATAAAACTTGAGTCATCGGCATACATGGACATCTTTGTTTTTAAGCCTTGGATTTCTAATCCTCTGTTGTTATTGGATCTGATTTTAATAGCTAGCATTTGGATGGCCATAACGAAGAGATATGGTGACAGCGGACACCCTTGTTTAACTCCTCTTGACAATTCAAAACTCTCTGAGAAGTAGCCGTTATTTACTATTTTACACCTGGGATTGCTATACATTATTTTTACCCATTGTAGAAGAGAATTACAGAAATTGAAAAAATCCAGGCATATATAAACAAAATCCAGTCTTACTTGATCAAATGCCTTTTCAAAATCCGCTATAAATACCATTCCTGGCTTCTTATATGTTTCATGATCTTCTACTATTTCTAGTAGTTGTCGTATATTATCTCCAATGTATCGTCCATGTAAAAAACCTGTCTGATCAGGATGAACAATACCTGGTAAAACCCTTTTAATTCTGAGTGCTATGCATTTTGCTAGTATTTTTGCATCACAACATTGAAGTGTAAGGGGCTTCCAGTTTTTTAGATAGACCGAGTCTTTATATTTGCCAACTGGGTCTTGTTTTAATAATAGAGAAATCAGACCTTCTTGCTGAGTACATTACAGACTACCATTTCTATAGGAGTAGTTAAAACAATCTAACAATGTATGTCACGCCCTGACCGTAGAGATCCTTTTTATGTCTCTATTTTGCTTGGTCAGGGCGTGAGTTTGGGTGGGCATTCTATGTCTGGTATTCTATGTTGTCCTTGTTTTGTATTTCTGTGTGTTTGGCCTGGTATGGTTCTCAATCAGAGGCAGCTGTCTATCGTTGTCTCTGATTGAGAATCATACTTAGGTAGCCTGTTCCCACCTGTGTTTGTGGATGGTTGTTTTCTGTTTTGTGTGTTCACCTTACAGGACTGTTCGTTTATCGTTTTTGTTGTTTTTGTAAAGTGTTTCATATTTTAATTAAAATAATGAACACTTACCACGCTGCACCTTGGTCCTCCTCTATACGACGATCGTGACAATGTAGCTTTAACTATTAAAAAAATACTTGATATACCTCTACCGGTATGCCATCAAGCCCTGGGGTTTTTCCAGACTGAAAGGATTTAATAGCCTCAAAAATTCTTCCTCTGTAATTTGGCCTTCGCACTGATCTTTCTGTACATTTGTTAATTTTCCATTTTTATATTATTTGGAAAGAATTCCTTACCGTAATCTCTATTCAGTGGGAGAGGACGAGACGGAAAAGAGAACATCTGCCTAAAATAATTAGCTTCCTCTTTTAAAATATAATTCGGAGAATCATAGATGACTCCATCTTCATTAACGAGTTTCTGCTAATTATTTTTGTTAGCGTTCCTGTATTGGAGATTCAGGAAGAATTTTGTGCATTTTTCTCCATATTCCATCCAGTTTGCTTTATTTTTGTAATAGATTACATTAGATCGTTCTTAAATAAGTTCCTTAAGTTCTTTTAGTTTTTCCTCTAACTTATTTTGTATCTCTGTAGTATCGTTTATATTGCTATCTACCTGTACTATTAGTTCATGGATTTCCCTTGTTAGTCTTGTTTCTTTTGCCAGAAACGGCTTTTTTATTATTGATGAATATTGAATTGAATGACCCCTGAAGGTACATTTAAAGGTATCCCAAACAATAAGTGGATTTGCTGAACCTATATTATACTGGGCCATCAGGGCCATCAGTCTTGCTTTACGTATCAGTAGACCCTTACAATTAATGTACAGTAGCACTGTGTTCCACTTTGAATTGATAATAATGCATTTTAAGCATTCATGCTGTAGGACCATTCAATTGTGTTGCAGGACAGCGATACTATGATTAATTGCAAATTTACCAATCCCTTTATATCCAACAGCCGTAGGAACACAGAGAGGACGTGTCAGGATTGTGGACGAGGCCCTGTCTGTACTCAAATGTTTCATTCATTTTCTACAGGATAATCTCTTGGTCATTGGTATGGTTCATCAGTGATATGGCCTCGACAGCTCTCCTCTTCTAGCTGGTCATTAAGAGGTCTCATATCTCTTCCGTGCATTGGGCCTCCTGACGCTTTTGTTTTCAGAGTGTCTAGACACACAGCAAGTCTTGTCTTTCTCTAAATGGTCTTCAGACACCATGCCAGAAATCCAGAACCACTCTGACTGTCATAGAAATGCTCCTCAACAAAGACAGTATAGTAAGGATCTCTTTCTAATCAGTTTCATAAGATTAGCAATATTTGATTTAGATCCTCTATTCGTGTCTCTTTTAGCTAGGATGTCCACCTTTGCCAGTTTTTGAAGTTAGTCTACGTCACCTTGATAATGTTCAATAATAACTTACATATCCTTTCCTGGAGAGCAGATCTTAAAGTGCAGGAAACAAGGTGGAAATCCCCAGGGCGTACTTATCCTTGGTATGTCGCTGAGGGATTCTCCTAAAAAACAAAGGTTGTTTCCCATTTATACAGATTGAAATAAATGCAACAGAACAGATTGTAAAGGACAATGTAAAATGGACAGCTAATCCAAAAATGTCACATCATCATACCCATTAGACTCAGTTATATGTCCTGTAAGGATGTTCACCATCTGCCTTCTTGAACTTGTCACAGATTGTCCCTGTGTACTCATACTCCTTCAGCACTGCTGCCCCTCCTGGTTTCGTCAGGACCCCTCCTGGTTTCATCAAGAGAATCTCTTTTATCAACTAAACAGATGGAAACAACCAGCACGGGTATTGTTGATTAGCAATGCCCGTGCTGGTTAGGGGAGGGTTTGGCCAGGGGGGCATTACTTGGCTCATCGCGCTCTAGCGGCTCCAATTATTCTGGTGTCAACTTCTGTTTCGAGGCTGTGGAGGAAAGAGATAGAGCGACAATAGGCCAACACATGTCGACTGATTACTAATAAGTATTTCATCACTTTCAGTTCCTGTCTTCAGAATGTAGTGGTGGAATTGTAACAACTGTGCCTATCATGTTACCTGCCTGACCAAAATTAGCTTCTTCAGTTACCTGTGGCAAATTTAGAACAGTATGCTGATGTTCTACGTCTGCCTTGGAGGCCAGGAAATCTTTGTACTGTTATTCACACTTCTGGTGGTGCCTTGTGTATCTCTGTTTTCTTTCCATGAAACGCACTGACAAAGACATTACTGGGTGCAATCAACCAACTAATCAAACTCAGAAAAACCTCCAACTTCACCTAATGTGCTTCCACAACGAGCTGTTGTAATAAGTGGCTGGCTAGCTACTGCGCTGTTAATGCTGCACGTAGTAGTTAGGATTCTACACAACCAACTGTCCTTAGCTGCTCCTTGCCTGAACATCAACTAGTCTAGTCAAATTAGAGATGATGACTCAGTCAAGTGTCAACTAAAATAATGCGGGCTAATAACATTAGCTTATTGGCTAAAATGGCCCCCAAAAGAATTTCAACAGATCCTTATCAAAATAACCTGGATTTTCCAATTAACACTGCTGGGAGCTGAACAACTTGAACTCGGTGACTGAACACAAGACTCTATTGTTAATTTACACTTTTGGTGTTTCTCCTGTAAAATTCAAAACCAGAACCAACCCTTTAACACTTTGAATCATTAGCACCAGAATTTTAACACTGACGATTTTACTATGTACTTTACCCCAGCCCAGTCCCAAAGAATAGCAGTCACAGGCTATTGCTTCTCATGTGAGACAGTGCAAGGCCACGCCTTTCAGAAGTCACAACAAGGGCCCCTGTTTCTCCAAGGCCCCAGAGTGACATGCTTATTATTAGGAGAGACAAATGGAACAGATTTCCTTGATGCTGGTGTCACACATGTTTTCTCTCGCAGTGTCAGATGCAATAAGGCTTGAAGCTCCGCTAACAAACTGTGACTCAGGGAGCGGCGATGATGTGTAAAATCAATACTGCAGCACCATTGTGTGACCAACCGCCATCGGAATCAATCCGTGAAACATCCAGCAGCCGATCTCATGGTCTTTAAGATGGATGCTGTGTGCTGGTTGTCTGTCTTGTAAGAAGACTGAGAGGATATCTAACTGCTTTGTTTTAGTGGGTTATGAAAACGGCGCGCTAGTACAAAACCAAGTACATCTACACTGGTGCAATAAAACCTATTCCAGTCTTATGTCACTGGCCCTATACCAACCATATCCAACTGTATCCACGATAACTCCATTTTCGTTGTGGGGCTACAGACAAGTCTAATCTTTATTCAAATAGAGCTGGGATTTTCATGGCATCCTGCTGAAGTGTCGGTGGACAAGCGTTCAGCCATTTCACAGCCCGTTTTAATTGGAAGAACTCGTAGTTTGTGTCTCACCCTATCACCCATATAGTGCACTAATTTTGACTAGAGCGATATGAGTCCTGGTCAATAGCAGTACACAATATAGAGCAGGGGCGCAACTTTGGTTTTAGAAGTCGGGGGACATAATAAAAAAAAAAAAAAAAAAAAAATATATATATATATAGTACCAGTCAAAAGTTTGGACACAACTACTCATTCAAGGGTTTTTCTTTATTTGTACTATTTTCTACATTATAGAATAATAGTGAACACTATGAAATAAAGCATATGGAATCATGTAGTAACCAAAAAAGTGTTAAACAAATCTAAATACATTACCGTTCAAAGGTTTGGGGTCACATAGAAAAGTCCATGTTTTTCAAAGAAAAGCAAATTTTTTGTCCATTACAATAACATCAAATTGATCAGAAATACAGTGCAGACATTGTTAATGTTGTAAATGGCTATTGTAGCTGGAAATGGCAGATTTTTTATGGAATATCTACATAGCCGTACAGAGGCCCATTATCAGCACCCACCCAAATACAGTGCAGACATTGTTAACGTTGTGTTAGCTAATCCAAGTTCATCATTTTAAAAGGCTAATTGATCATTAGAAAACACTTTTGCAATTATGTTAGCACAACTGAAAAACTGTTGTGCTGATTAAGGAAGCAATACAACTGGCCTTCTTTAGACTAGTTGAGTATCTGGAGCATCAGCATTTGTGGGTTCGATTACAGGCCCGACCCTCACCAGTCTAGTCAATAACTCAAGTCTCTCCCCAACACAACTTCCTTCCCATCTTTTTTTTATGTCTCAAGGGAAAGGTTTGGAAAACAAAAGTTAAATGGAAACACACATTCACATTAACACACAGAAACAGTACACCCTCCCTATAATTCATATCATAGGCTTAATAGTACTGTAGAGCTCTTTTCAGGAAACTAGGCGTATGTCGCGGGTCACTACTTCACAGGAGCGCCGTTAGAACGTAAACTTTTTTTTAAATCAAAATGCGATTTTTGGCAGAAATGCCTTGTCGAACATATGAACTTTCATGTGCCTTAATAACAAATGTGTATTCCATCTGTAAATACAAATAAAATGGATAAATTACGAGCCTAGTTGGTTTAGCCAAAGAAAAAGTCAGCTACCTTCCCGCTAGCCATGATTGGCTGAGATAATGAGTGGGCTGGACATACTGAGAGATGAGTTTGGATTGGTCTGCCATATAGCACGGTTCTGTTTATTTGAGCTGGTCAGTATGTCTAGGTAATCCTGTCTAACGCATTATGTATCGTATTAAAACTGTACAAGTCTTGCTCTCCACTTTCTGGAGGACAGAGTTTTGATTTCAGTGGAATTCGAGTATGATCGCTAAGGAGAGGTCTTCGGATTAAGTCTTCATACTAAGGGCAACCATGTCATCCGACAGGAGACGCGTCCAAACATGAACGATGTTTACCGGTAAGATAGTCTAGCTAGCTACATTTTCAGATATTACACGTGTCTAATTTTGACAGAAAGAGCCATTTGCTTGGCTAGCTAGCTAGCTAGCTAGCTAACATTGAACCTGGTTGGTTAGCTACTGTCGGGGAAATATTAGCTCAAATATATTTCTCAGATACCGGAACTTGTGAATTCAAAGAGTCTTTATTACAAAGTAACAAGTCGAGCTGGCCCATTGACCAACTGCCGGACTCAGTCTCAGTCCACTCTTTTTATAAAGTTTCATGCTTATACAAGTTTCATAGTCCCTCCATTTTATGCTAATAACCATATCCCCTCGGCTTTACTCCACCATTGTTTCCAAATCTAATTTCTTTCCTCTAGGTGGGGTTTCCCCTCCCATCTAGTTCCTTGGAAATCAATTATATTGGTGGTGCGCCTATACATTATTTCCAGAAAATAATAAGTACAGATTACTATAGGCAATTATACGATTGCTACATGCCACTATTGGACTATAATATTACTACGGGCTGAAGGATGAAGTACAGGATGAAGTATCTGAAGTACAGATAACTATAATATATTATAGAATTATACCAATAAGTACACTCAATCTCAGGATTACACAGAAGGCCTTTGCTCACTCCCTTTAGTGCTATTTAGCCTTTTAACAAGAAACACATTCTCTTAACAGAAAACACCCACACTACCTGCAGATTCATGCAGGGTAGTAACATCATGAGTTGTGATTATGGTTCATTGTTTACCTAGCTAGCTACCGTTACGTGTATGATCTTATTATTCGTATCTCAGAGCTATTTGATTGGCTAGCTATAGCCTAATGTTAGCTAGCTAACATTGGACCTGGTTGGTTAGATACCTGCAGATTCATGGACGGTAGTAACATGAGTTGTGATTATGGTTAATTGTTTACCTAACTAGCTAGCTAACGTTAGTTGGCTGGCTCGCTAGCTAATGTTACGTGTATGATCTTATTATTCATATCTCAGAGCCATTTGCTTAGCTAGCTATAGCCTAATGAGGTAGACTATACCTAATGAGGTAGGCTATAGCATCAACCACCTGCTTAGCTAGCTATAGCCTAGCTAGCTAACATTGAATTTCCCTAGCTCCTCCTTTCAACCGGATTTCATTAATCGATGTACAGTCAGTTTGAAGCGACAACACCACAATTGAAGATGGAGAGAAGGAACTTCCTTATCCGCTGCAAACAGACCCTAAATGACTGCACTTGGCTTCTGCTCTCCAATAATCCTGGACTTGATGCCCTTCAGTTGGTTGATTCTTTTTAAATACTATTATTACTTAATCATTAAGTTGATCAGCTAGCTAACACAGAGGACGGATCTGTTTATTGCTATGCAGCTATGTTGGAGGATCAGACACTGAGACAGCACTGCAAGTAATTTAGGCCCATATATTGCTAATATTGTAAATCTGATTAGGCCAAGGGATTATTTTACATATGTAGCTAGTATATATATATATATATATATATATATATACAGTTGAAGTTGGAAGTTTACATACACTTAGGTTGGAGTCATTACAACTCATTTTTCAACCTATCACAAATTTCTTGTTAACAAACTATAGTTTTGGCAAGTTGGTTAGGACATCCACTTTGTGCATGTCACAAGTAATTTTTTCAACAATTGTTTACAGACAGATTATTTCACTTATAATTCACTGTATCACAATTCCAGTGAGTCAGAAGATTACACTGTGCCTTTAAACACCTTTAGAAGTTTCTGATAGGATAATTGATATCATTTGATTCAATTGGATGTACCTGTGGATGTATTTCAAGGCCTACCTTCTAACTCAGTGCATCTTTGCTTGACATCAGCCAAGCCATCAGAAAAAAAATTGTAGACCTCCACAAGTCTGGTTCATCCTTGGGAGCAATTTCCAAACGCCTGAAGGTACCACATTCATCTGTACAAACATTAGTACGCAAGTATAAACACCATGGGACCATGCAGCCGTCACACTGCTCAGGAAGGAGACGCATTCTGTCTCCTAGAGATAAACGTACTTTGGTGTGAAAAGTGCAAATCAATCCCAGAACAACAGCAAAGAACCTTGTGAAGATGCTGGAGGAAACTGGTACAAAAGTGTCTGTATCCACAGTAAAACAAGTCCTATATCAACATAACCTGAAAGGCTGCTCAGCAAGGAAGAAGCTACCACTCCAAAACCGCCATAAAAAAGCCAGACTACGGTTTGCAACTGCACATGGGGACAAAGATCGTACTTTTTGGAGAAATAGAACTGTTTGGTCATAATGACCATCATTATCTTTGGAGGAAAAATGGGGAGTCTTGCAAGCCGAAGAACACCATCCCAACCGTGAAGAACGGGGGTGACAGCATCATGTTGTGGGGTGATTTGCTGCAGGAGGGACTGGTGCACTTCACAAAATAGATTGCATCATGAGGTGGGAAATTATGTGAAAACAACATCTCAAGACATCAGTCAGGAAGTTAAAGCTTGGTCACAAATGGGTCTACCAAATGGACAATGATCCCAAGCATACTTCCAGAGTTGTGGCAAAATCGTTTAAGGACAACACAGTCAAGGTATTGGAGTGGCCATCACAAAGCCCTGACCTCAATCCTATAGAAAATTTGTGGGCAGAACTGAAAAAAACGTGTGCGAGCAAGGAGGCTTACAAACCTGACTCAGTTACACCAGTTCTGTCAGGAAGAATGGGCCAAAATTCACCCAACTTATTCTGGGAAGCTTGTGGAAGGCTACCCGAAACGTTTGACCCAAGTTAAACAATTTTAAGACAATGCTACCAAATACTAATTGAGTGTATGTAAACTTCTGACCCACTGGGAATGTGATGAAAGAAATAAAAGCTGAAATAAATCATTCTCTCTACTATTATTCTGACATTTGACATTCTTAAAATAAAGTGGTGATCCTAACTGACCTAAGACAGGGAATTTTTACTCTGATTAAATGTCAGGAATTATTTTAGTTTAAATGTATTTGGCTAAGGTGTATGTAAACTTCCTACTTCAACTGTATATACAGTATATATATATATTTTTTTTATATATATTTTTTTTTATATGCTCCTATATGCTATATATATTTTTATATGCTCCTTTTATATGCTCCTCCTGCTCCTCCTTGCACAAAGGCGGAGGTAGCGGTCCTGCTGCTGGGTTGTTGCCCTCCTACGGCCTCCTTCACGTCTCCTGATGTACTGGCCTGTCTCCTGGTAGCGCCTCCATGCTCTGGACACTACGCTGACAGACACAGCAAACCTTCTTGCCACAGCTCGCATTGATGTGCCATCCTGGATGAGCTGCACTACCTGAGCCACTTGTGTGGGTTGTAGACTTCGTCTCATGCTACCACTAGAGTGAAAGCACCGCCAGCATTCAAAAGTGACCAAAACATCAGCCAGGAAGCATAGGAACTGAGAAGTGGTCTGTGGTCACCACCTGCAGAACCACTCCTTTATTGGGGGTGTCTTGCTAATTGCCTATAATTTCCACCTTTTGTCTATTCCATTTGCACAACAGCATGTGAAATTTATTGTCAATCAGTGTTGCTTCCTAAGTGGACAGTTTGATTTCACAGAAGTGTGATTAACTTGGAGTTACATTGTGTTGTTTAAGTGTTCCCTTTATTTTTTTGAGCAGTGTATATTTATGAATGCTGGTATTTAAATGGGTGGATTGCTAACGTTCCTTAGCCTCAAAACCCGGCCATAGCCGCAGTGAACGGTGCCGCCTTGTGACATTTTTACAGCCCTGCTCGAAAAAACAATGTCAATTGTTAACTTTTACAGCCACTGAAACATGACATGGCTATGCTTTAAGACTAGCTACATAAAGGTGACTTAATATCAAGGAGAACTGACGTGAAACATAATTTTGTATTTTTAGGCAAAACAACAGCTGAAGGTCTAAAAATTCAGGCAGGCTGGCTAGCTATTATTTCAATGCTACCTAGCCTTAGCCGCGCTAGCTTGCGATTAGCATGAAAACATTTACAAAGCTCACACAAAGCTAATTTGACCGAGGACAACACTGTAAGAACTTAGCTAATATCTACAACATATCAGCTTTCCAACAGCAGAAATATTACTTTTGAATACCCTTTGAAATATTAATATTTCATCTAAGCCTATGATGTAGAAATGAACCAGGAACGTTAACGTTAGCACTATGGTACTGTTTGACCAGGAATCGCAGTCCCATGGTCTCTATTTTCACAAAACTGTCGTCTTGCAGAATGGAGACCATGCAGAGGAGCCTTGACTGGGCTAGGGGGAGGCTGATAAATGTTGCTTCAGCAGATGACCTAATTGATCAAGTATCTCAGTTCATTCAGGAGAGGATCGTACCTCTGGCTGGCATGCACAACAAGGTAAGCAGCATTGTAGTGGGTGTGGTTAGGCTTACTGTTGAGCAATCAAACCAGGTAATGTTGATAGGCCGTTGATTGTCTTTTACCGGGCTCCTCGGACTTGGAGAGGAGCTAGAGGTGCACCTTGTTATGTCATCACTCAAGAGCAAGTGAGGTTTCTGATGTCCTGTGCTTTCAGTGTGCCTCAGATGGCAGATATTCTACAAACGTCGTCTAAGGTTAGTTGTGATTGGGAGTAATGCTATAAACTACAAAGACTTTAGATGCACGATTTCCAGTTTCTTACCAATCAAACAATTTAGAATGACTACAATCAAGACATGCTTTTGAAATTACAATGATGATATACATTACGTCATCCCTGGCCATTGTTACTCTTTTTTTCCCAGACACTTCAATCTGTCAAATGCACCGTTATATTCTGACATGTCAGACTTGGCTCTGGATGAAAATATGAAGTACTTGCCCCCCCCCCTCCACCAGCACAACGTCCTGTGCCCCTCCCTCCACCTATATCACTTCCTGTGGCCTCCGCTCCAGCATTCCCTGAGGCTTATCGTCCACCTTCACCACATGGAGTCCACTCTCGTCTGTTGATGTTGGTGATGATGACAATGAGTAAGTCATCCCTGTAAATAATTAAATGTCTTGTTATTACAGATAAATTGTGGGAAGTATCTGAGCTTTGTTATTCTGAATGTCAATTTTTTTGTGTTGACCTCCAAACACTGCTGAAGTTAATGAGCAGCAAGGTTGACTCTGCTTTTGCCCCTGATGCCAACCAAATTAACATGAGGGACAACGTAGCCCCGGCGTTCCGCTAGCGGAACTCCTCCCACATTCCACTGAAAAGCCAGAGCGCGAAATTCAAATATATATTTTTTGAAATATTTAACTTTCACACATTAACAAGTCCAATACAGCAAATGAAAGATACACATCTTGTGAATCCAGCCAACATGTCCGATTTAAAAAAAATGTTTTACAGCGAAAACACCACGTATATTTATGTTAGCTCACCACCAAATACAAAAAAGGACAGACATTTTTCACAGCACAGGTAGCATGCACAAAGCCAACCTAACTAACCTAGAACCAACCAAACTAACCAAGAAACAACTTCATCAGATGACAGTCCTATAACATGTTACACAATAAATCTATGTTTTGTTTGAAAAATGTGCATATTTGAGGTATAAATCAGTTTTACAATGCAGCTAACATCACAGCTACCGTCAAAAATAGCACCGAAGCAGCCAGAGTAATTATAGAGACCAACGTGAAATAGCTATATACTCATCATAAAACATTTCTGAAAAATCGATGGTGTACAGCAAATTAAAGACAAACATCTTGTGAATCCAGCCAATATTTCCGATTTTTTAAGTGTTTTACAGCGAAAACACAATATAGCATTATATTAGCTTACTACAATAGCCTACCACACTACCGCATTCATTCATCAAGGCACGTTAGCGATAGCAATAGGCACGTTAGCGTTAGCGAATAAACCAGCAAAAGATATTAAATTTCACTAACCTTCATAAACCTTCCTCAGGTGACAGTCCTATAACATCAGGTTATACATACACTTATGTTTTGTTCGAAAATGTGCATATTTAGAGCTGAAATCAGTGGTTACACAATATGCTAACGTAGCATCTTTTTCCCAGAATGTGCAGATATTTCTATTAGACTCTCACCTATTCTGACCAAATAGCTATTCATAAACATTACAAAAAAATACATGTTGTATAGGAAACGATAGATTCATTAGTTCTTAATGCAATCGCAGTGTTAGAATTCTAAAAATATCTTCATTACGACATAAGGCTTAGTTATGGTAAGTGAAAGCCCAAAACCTGAACGCAAAAATAATAGTACACAGTTCGACAGATATATGAAATTGCATCCCAAAATGGGTTCTACCTTTGGTGATTTTCCATCAGAATGTTGTACAAGGGGTCCTTTGTCCAGAACCGTCTTTGTTTGGTATCAGAACTTCGTTTTTCCCTCTTGAATTAGCAAGCACACTGGCCAAGTGGCGCGAAGCTATCCTTCCTGAACATATGCAGACAAAGCAACACACCTAACGTCCCGGAAAAATTTCAAATATCTAATAAAACTATATTGAAAAAACATACTTTACGATGATATTGTGACATGTATCAAATAAAATCAACGCAGGAGATAGTATTCGCCCATAACGACAGCTTTTCAGAAGGCAATAACAGGTCCCTGCACGCGCCTTGCAGAAAACAGAAAATGGGGGACACGTTGTTCCAAGAGGATGTATTCCACCTCAGAACAAGATAATCAACTAATTTCTCCTCTCACTTCCTCTTGACACCAAGGGGAAGGTGTATGACGTGCACGTATAGTCATACGTATCATGCCCATTTATAGGCAGGTCCTTGAACAGAACATAGATTTCAGACTTTCCACTTCCTGGTCACAAAGTGTGCTGCCAAATGAGTTCTGTTTTACCCACAGACAAAATTCAAACGGTTTTAGAAACTAGAGAGTGTTTTCTATCCAATAGTAATAATAATATGCATATTGTACGAGCAAGAATTGAGTACGAGGCCGTTTAAATTGGGCACGATTTTCCCCCAAAGTGAAAACAGCACCCCCTGTCCTCATCAGGTTAAACATAGATTTGAAATCAAGTCATGAATTTTATTGACTCTAGCTATGTTCCGTCTTATATCTTAATGTAATGACATGAAAACAATTAGCTGATTATTAACAATTAGTTATGACAACAGCTGTAACAAGTTGTCCTGTGTAGGGAATCCTCACTGATACTCTAGTTTATAGAAAGACCCGTATACGTCGATACTATTCTCAAAGGTGACCCGGAACATTTCCCAGTCTGCGTGATCAAAACAATCTTGAAGCATAGATTATGATTGTTCAGACCAATGTTAAGCAGTCCTTACCATGGGAGCTTTATGTTTAAGTCCCTGCCTATAGGTGGGGAGGAGCAGAATGGAGGCGTGATCTGATTTGTCGAAGGGAGGACCTTATAGCTGACCCAGAAGGGAGAGAAGCAGTGATCCAAGGTCCATGTTGCATGTGTAGCAAAGGAGATGTATTGGTAGACTTTCGGTAGTGATGATGAAGAAAATTATCTCTGGAGTAAATGTGATCGGCATTCAATGGTGAGGTATTCCAGATCGGGAGAACAAAAATACTTGAGTTTCTGTACGTTACCGCAATCACCCAGAGAGTTCTTTCTTCCTGTCCGCACGATGGACAGAGACAATACATCCTGAGAGAGCCATGATTCTGTAAAACAAGAGTATGTTACAGTCCCTGATGTCTCTCCAGAAGGAGATCCTTGCCCTGAGCTTGTCTTCTTTATTGCCCAGGGACTGAACGTTTGTGAGTAATATATTCGGAAGCGGTGGATGGTAAATTGTGGTAAATTACCTTTTAATGGCGTCAGACCGAGGCTCTGCATCTGTCCTTGTGCTCCAAGACCTTAATGCTGCTTTTGATACCATCGATCACCACATTCTTTTGGAGAGATTGGAAAACCAAATTGGTCTGCACGGACAAGTTCTGACCTGGTTTAGATCTTATCTGTCGGAAAGATATCAGTTTGTCTCTGTGAATGGTTTGTCCTCTGACAAATCAACTGTAAATTTCAGTGTTCCTCAAGGTTCCGTTTTAGGACCACTATTGTTTTCACTATATATTTTACCTATTGGGGATGTCATTCGAAAACATAAATGTTAACTTTCACTGCTATGCGGATGACACACAGCTGTACATTTCAATGAAACATGGCGAAGCCCCAAAATTGCCCTCGCTAGAAGCCTGTGTTTCAGACATAAGGATGTGGATGGCTGCAAACTTTCTACTTTTAAACTCGGACAAAACAGAGATGCTTGTTCTAGGTCCCAAGAAACAAAGAGATCTTCTGTTGAATCTGACAATTAATCTTGATGGTTGTACAGTCGTCTCAAATAAAACTGTGAAGGACCTCGGCGTTACTCTGGACCCTGTTCTCTCTTTTGACGAACATATCAAGATTGTTTCAAGGACAGCTTTTTTCCATCTACGTAACATTACAAAAATCAGAAACTTGTCCAAAAATGATGCAGAAAAATGAATCCATGCTTTTGTTACTTCTAGGTTAGACTACTGCAATGCTCTACTTTCCAGCTACCCGGATAAAGCACTAAATAAACTTCAGTTAGTGCTAAATACAGCTGCTAGAATCCTGACTAAAACAACATTTTTTTAATCATATTACTCCAGTGCTAGCCTCCTTACACTGGCTTCCTGTTAAGGCAAGGGCTGATTTCAAGGTTTTACTGCTAACCTACAAAGCATTACATGGGCTTGCTTCTACCTATCTTTCCGATTTGGTCCTGCCGTACATACCTACATGTACGCTACGGTCACAAGACGCAGGCCTCCTAATTGTCCCTAGAATTTCTAAGCAAACAGCTGGAGGCAGGGCTTTCTCCTATAGAGCTCCATTTTTATTCAATGGTCTACCTACCCATGCGAGAGAAGCAGACTCGGTCTTAACCTTTAAGTCTTTACTGAAGACTCATCTTTTCAGTAGGTCATATGATTGAGTGTAGTCTGGCCCAGGAGTGTGAAGGTGAACGGAAAGGCTCTGGAGCAACGAACCACCCTTGCTGTCTCTGCCTGGCCGGTTCCCTTCTCTCCACTGGGATTCTCTGCCTCTAACCCTATTACAGGGGCTGAGTCACTGGCTTACTGGTGCTCTTCCATGCTGTCCCTAGGAGGGGTGCGTCACTTGCGTGGGTTGAGTGGGTTGAGTCACTGACGTGATCTTCCTGTCTGGGTTGGCTCCCCCCTTGGGTTGTGCCGTGGCGGAGATCTTTGTGGGCTATACTCGGCCTTGTCTCAGGATGGTAAGTTGGTGGTTGAAGATATCCCTCTAGTGGTGTGGGGGCTGTGCTTTGGCAAAGTGGGTGGGGTTATATCCTGCCTGTTTGGCCCTGTCCGGGGGTATCATCAGATGGGGCCACAGTGTCTCCTGACCCCTCCTGTCTCAGCCTCAAGTATTTATGCTGCAGTAGTTTATGTGTCGGGGGGCTAGGGTCAGTCTGTTATATCTGGAGTATTTCTCTTGTCTTATCTGGTGTCCTGTGTGAATTTAAGTATGCTCTCTCTAATTCTCGCTTTCTCTCTTTCTCTCTCTCGGAGGACCTGAGTCCTAGGACCATGCCTCAGGACTACCTGGCATGATGACTCCTTGCTGTCCCCAGTCCACCTGGCCGTGCTGCTGCTCCAGTTTCAACTAATCTGCCTGCGGCTATGGAACCCTGACCTGTTCACCGGACGTGCTACCTGTCCCAGACCTGCTGTTTTCAACTCTCTAGAGACAGCAGGAGCGGAAGAGATACTCTCAATGATCGGCTATGAAAAGCCAACTGACATTTACTCCTGAGGTGCTGACTTGTTGCACCCTCGACAACTACTGTGATTATTATTATTTGACCATGCTGGTCATTTATGAACATTTGAACATCTTGGCCATGTTCTGCTATAATCTCCACCCGGCACAGCCAGAAGAGGACTGGCCACCCCTCATAGGTGGTTCCTGTTTAGGTTTCTTCCTAGGTTTTGGCCTTTCTAGGGAGTTTTTCCTAGCCACCGTGCTTCTACACCTGCATTGCTTGCTGTTTGGGGTTTTAGGCTGGGTTTCTGTACAGCACTTTGATATATCAGCTGAGGTAAGTGAGGTAGGTGAGCTAAATAAATACATTTGATTTGGATGGTACGGTATGCATGCTGTCTGAGTCTGACTAGGGCCCCACTCCTTCTACCTCTTCTACAGCATTTTGGTGCAGCCCCCGGGAGGAATAGAGCTGCCTTGTGAAGTTCAAACAAATGATCCAGTTCAGGGAAGTCAAATTTCTGGTGAGTGACCACCGATCTAGTATTCAAAAGTTATTTCCGGCTATAGGTAATAATACAAGAAACATTCTGAGCAAATAATGTAAGAAATAAAACACACAAAAAAATAATACTGCAAAGTTTGATAGGACTGTGTTTGTCCGTGCAAGATGGTGAGTAGCTACTTAGTACAATGCGCAAATGTGTCATTTAATTTTAAGAAGTGTGGAAGAAGGCAGAGAACAGGCCATGACAATGGTTTTATAGAGCTACTTGGTCTGATGGAGAGAGAAAAAAGAGAAAAGTGTATATGCTTCCCACATAAACTGCTTTAATGGAATCGACAAAGTTGTACTCACTAATGCAACTGTTCACTAATGTATCCACAACACAGTAGTAGTTAAGGTCTGAATGGTGATATTCATACACAGCTAAAATCTTGAGGAGGCTGTGGAGTTATAAGCTCCACTACTTGATGGCTATGTAGCCTGGGCTGTGTGTGTCCGTTTTAGCTGAGAGGGCACTGCACTCGCTGGCCAGTACAAACCATATTAGAGGGATCATCTTGTTTTAACAGACCTTATTATATTTTATTCATAAGTACTGCGGCTGACTCTGTTGAGCATCAGCCACATGGTGCCGATTTTGTAAATCAAACATAACATCTTGAATGAAACTGATAGACATTTAAAGACCATGTCACTTAAAATGTCACCTTCTGTTAGTGGATTTGTTCGAGCCACAGGTTCCTCCATCGATGAGCAGATTTGGAATGGACGATTTTTCGGGTTTCATTGGAACAGGTGAAATTTGCCAGGATGATCTATTACTTTAATCCAATTCACACGGGTAATCAAGGTCTGTGGGGAGTTTTATTGGAATGTAACTGGCGAACAAATTGATTATCCTCACCTATATGTTACATTTGATTGATTGTACGGATCCAGGGGAGGGTTTAAGGAAATCAAGGTGGTAGGTAACCAGGGGCTGATCCCTGAAAGGATCCCAATACACGCTTCCTTCCGCATGAAAATACCTTATGTAGCCTACTGTTGAGAGAGTAAGAATATGGTTTAAGCCCAAAAGGTCACAAGCTACTGTATTTGAAATCATAGAAGTTCAACTTCTAAAAGATTCCGGACGCTCAAATGCGACTCATAGGCATTGCATAATTTGGTATAAGTCATGCAACCCCGCCGCCATGCAAAAAAAATGCGATGTGTGGATTTTTTCCTAAATATGCAATAGGCTACACATCTCCTCGGCATCATATCCAATCAATGTGACAAGCTTGAATAAAACTCCCCTATTGACTATGGCAATGGATACATCTGCTAAATCTCCCATTCAATCTCTCCCCTCCATCCAACTGAATACAAGTGTTCATGATCGGTGATGGTGTTTCTATGGTCAGTAACCCAGTGTGACTACAAGCAAGTATTGCCTTCCAGAGTTTATTGACAGGTGCGCTCATAACTCAAAGTCTCTTGAAAACCACATGGACTACTATTCGTGACCACTTCATCCATATGTCTTCTGGAAGAACGGAGGCCCGCAGGTGACCTGGAGATAAATTGCATGTGGGGACCTTGCGGATCCCTCCACAGACAAACTTAGATCGGTATGCACCCGTAAGCACTCATGAATCATGGAACGAGCAACAACTCATCATTCGCATGGACTAAGCTGTTGGCTTATCTTATTTTGACACTTGAGCTTGACAACACACCAATATACACAGTTTATTAGGTACACCACCCTGCTCATGAAAATTGTTCACTCCTACAGACAGTGAGTCACACGGTCGTGGCTTGCCATATAAAACAGGCAGATAGTCATTGAAGCATTCAGTTACTGTTCGATTGAACGTTAGAATGGGCAAAACAAGTGACCTAAGCGACTTTGAGTGTGGTATGATTGTCGGTGCCTGGCATGCCGGTTCCTGTATCTCAAACGGCTGGCCTCCTGCGCTTTTCACGCATGACAGTGTCTAGGGTTTACAGAGAATGGTCAGCGGCAGTCCTGTGGGCGTAAACAGCTTGTTGATGAGAGGTGGAAGCAGAATGTCAAGAATCGTGCAAGCTAACAGGTGGGCCACAAACAGGCAAATAACGGCGCAGTACAGTGTTGTGCAGAATGGAACGCACAACTCGTCGGTCCTTGTCACGGATGGGCTAATGCAGCAGATGACCACACCGGGTTCCACTCCTGTCAGCTAAAAACAAGAAGAAGTGGCTCCAGTGGGCACACGATCACCAACACTGGACAATTGAGGAGTGGGAAAACATTACCTGGTCCGACGAATTTTGCTTGGTGTCAACAGTATAGGCTGGTGGTGTAATGGTGTGGGGAATGTTTTCCTGGCACACGTTGGGTCCCTTGATATCAATTGAGCAGTGTTTCCATGCCCCAAATAATTCAGGCTGTTCTGGAGCCAAAGGGGGATCTGAACCTGTACTAGATGGGTGTACCTAATAAACTGGCCACTGAGTGTACATGCATGTGAATACATAGGCGTCCTGTCTGCCCCTCCCTGAAGTTCAACATAGCAGGCATGAGAATAAGAGTGGTTATCTTTTATTTTGGCGTCGGAACCATGACAACTTATCCTAATGAATGCATCATATCAATACACTCTCTCCAGCTATAGCGATCTCCATTGCTATAGCTGGAGAGAGTGTACATACATAGCAGGAGACAGTGGATGTAAGGGGATGCCCACGGCACACACCCAGGGTGTACATAGCCTCCGGCTCTCTGCGGTGGAGGAGGTTGCGTTTGTTTACTGTCGACTGCACCATATTGGGCCGCCCACATGCTGATCTATCAATACACCCCCGGTGTCCCGTATTGGTGTGCAGACCTCGCTAAGCAAACAGTGCAGCAGGGATGCTCTTTAGATGGCCTCTCACACAGGCCAGACATGTCGGTGGGGCACCCACCACGGGAGATAGAGGGTGTCTCTACTACACAAGCTGGGAGGCTGGTGGGAGGAGGAGGAAGAAGGATTGTAACAGGGGTGGAGGAGGCATCCACTGCTGCAGCCAATACATCAATCAAATTTCAATCAAATGTATTTATTAAGCCCTTCTTACATCAGCTGATGTCACAAAGTGCTGTACAGAAACCCAGCCTAAAACCCCAAACAGCAAGGAATGCAGGTTTAGAAGCACAAAAAAGAATTCTAAACTGAGGGACCAGCTATGCTAGTCATCCATGACGCTGGGCCCATGAAGCTGTTTATTTTCTAAAGCATTACTTGTCCTAACCTGGGTGTCTTCCACCTTGAGGTAGTCAGGAAAAATCTCCTGGTCCCGCCCCATCTCCGCAGGGTCAGAACTCGCCCCGTCTCCGCAGGGTCAGAACCCGCCCCGTCTCCGCATGGTCAGAACCCGCCCCGTCTCCGCATGGTCAGAACTCACTGACCCTACATCTGTGCATCCTTTCATCCACACAGGTGATGGGAGAATGATTACTGCTCTATTTCCCCCAGGCTGTGCGCTGACTACCACGCTTTCCCATCGTTCCCAGTTCCCCTGCCTTCTGCCCCCTAGGGATTCAGAGGGGAGATGAAGTGACTGAACCATTAACACACCAGAGACTGTGGCTGGCACAATTCGTAAAGACAGGGATTTAATGAGGAAGCGATTGTGCGTGCACATGACTGGCAGCGTATAGAGTAATGGGGGAAGAGAAGCAGCTTGTCAACAGAAGGTTAAATTCCCAGCTGAGGAAGTGCTGTGTATACTTCGGCGGGTCCCATTAACCTGGATTGAATCTATTGTACAGTCTCCAGCACTGAACATGGATGATTGGGGTGATAGGGGCTAACGGAACTCGATATACCCCTAAGCAATAATGGAAATTTGATAAATAATTATATTTTCTCATTTCTTTGACATATGGGGATCTGGGATAAGCATTACATCTGCTAACACAGAAGGGGATCAGATTATGTGTGACATGGTCATTTTTTGTGGCTCTCAATGCAGAACCTACACTCCTGGGGAAAAAGCCAACAGTCACAACACGCTGGTTGGTCCTGCCCTTGAGGGTAGTAGGGATACAAGGAGGACAACAGAGGGAGACCAGAGGGACTTATCTTCTTTGGCTTTGTGGGGAGTGGTAAGAGCCAACGAGGGAAGAGGATCTCCACGATGGCTCCCTCTGAGACCAACAGACAAGTTAGATGAAACTTGACTGGAATGCCTTACACAGACAGTACAGGAGATAAGAACACCATGTCAGAATGGAGCATCACTTTAAAAAGATCCAAAATGCCTGACACTAGCCTCCACTAAGGAGAGTTATAGAGAGAGTAATTCTCAATTGTATTTTGTTAATTCCTCACGCCCTCCCTCGTCTCCTTCTCAAAGCACACGCTCCTCCCCTTGGATCTCCTCATCAAAGAAGAAGCAAGGAATCAAGGACAAACAATTGAGGTTCACCCATAGTCTTCAGGGACCACACCTAAACAGATGCCCACCGTGTGATGCCATGAGCAGCATCAGACCTCAGCAGCAAGCCCTTACCTACCCAGCAGGCCGTATCCACGCACTGTTCCATCACGGAGGTGAGGAATATCAAACCAAGCATAAAAAAAAAAGAAAATGAGCTACAGTTTCTTTCTCGGGATATCGACCAGTGGTTTTAGTCCACCAGAATGTATTGGATTTGCAGCCCCTGCATTTATAAAGTAGGATTCATTTTTTAAATGAGAGATTATTGGGATTATTGGATCACATTTGTATTTTGATAAGACTGACTATGTATTTTAATGACACTTCCACCCTTAAAATATCACAACAAGCCATCCTGTCTGAGGTGCTGTAAAAATAATCCAGCCTCTGTTTTCTCTCCCCACTTTGCTATCAGCTTGCCTTCAAAGTTAAAATTAGAATCATGGATCGGTGGTGTATTCTTGGCATGTGCGTGTTGAGACTGCGGCAGAAGCAGCACACCTTGTCCATCTTCTCCCTTACAAAAAAAACGCATGTCAAATTTGCAGTTTCACATGTTGAGCTTAAATTTCACGTGAAACCATATTATTTCCACATGAGTCCACATGTTAACACCACCTTTTCACATGTGAGAAGAAACCTCACATTTGAATTGCAGTTGCACGTGAATTTTGAAAAACTTTCTCACGTGAAAATTCTCACGTTTATATTTGGAATTGGAACTTCACATGTGAAAATCAATCACGTGAAAATCTCCTTTGCGGTGTCACAGGTAAGAAAACTCCACATGTGAAAATCTCCCTTTCACATATAGAATTGCATTTTCACATGTAAAAAACAATCACGCTAAAATCACATTTGCAGTTTCACATGTAAGAAACATTCACATGTGGAATTGCAAGTTCATGTTGTGATGAAAGTGTTATTCTCCTTACATGTGAAAAGGTGGTATTGCAGTAGCTCTGTTTCCACATATGGAATTGCAAATTCTGTAATTCCATTTTGTAAAAAGGTAACAGCCTGAGTATAAAAAGTGTGTTAGAAATAATCATTTATTATTTCTGAGCCATCCATTCAGAGAGTTACTGCTGCAGGGGCATGCCTCTCTTCCTCACATATTGACCAGTGACCTTTGATAAGTGCCCAGTGAAAAGATCAGAGAAGCTAGCACTCCATGCGTCCTTATTTATCCTTTTAACATTTTAAAATTAGCGAGTTAACTCAAGCTGTTTTGTAATTTTAGTACACTCATTTTCTTTTATCACACTGTCTGAAAACATTCAAAATACACAGAAAACATCCCAAAACAATGTACGTAGTTTTGCTAACTTTTACTTTGGACAAAATCTAAACGGCAATATTCTGCTTTTTGTATAAACAGTGGGGAGAACAAGTATTTGACACACTGCCGATTTTGCAGGTTTTCCTACTTGCAAAGCATGTAGAGGTCTGTAATTTTTATCATAGGTACACTTCATACAATGTGATTTTCTGGATTTTTGTTTTAGATTCCGTCTCTCACAGTTGAAGTGTACCTATGATAAAAATTACAGACCTCTACATGCTTTGTAAGTAGGAAAATGTCACGTTCCTGACCTATTTCTATTAGTTTGTTGTATGTGTTAGTTGGTCAGGACGTGAGTTTGGGTGGGCATTCTATGTTTTCTGTTTCTATGTTGGTTTAGGGTTGCCTGGTATGGCTCTCAATTAGAGGCAGGTGTTTGGCGTTTCCTCTAATTGAGAGTCATATTTAGGTAGGTTGTTTCACAGTGTTCGTTGTGGGTGGTTGTCTCCTGTGTCAGTGTTTGTCGCACCATACGGGACTGTCTCGGTTTTTGTAGTCTGTTCCTGTTCGTGAGTTCTTCGTGTTTATTGTAGTTCTTATGTCCAGGTCTGTCTACTCCGTTTTGTTATTTTGTTAATTATTCAAGTGTATTTCGTTTTCGTGTTTTTCCGTCTTTACTTTAATAAATCATTATGTCTTCACAATCCGCTGCATTTTGGTTCAATCCCTGCTCCTCCTCTTCGGATGAAGAGGAGGAGGAAAACCGTTACAGAACCACCCACCGATCCAGAACCAAGCGGCGTGAATTCGAGCAGTGGCCTGCTACACAGGAATCATGGACTTGGGAGGAAGTATTGGAGGGAAAAGGACACTGGGCGCACATTGGGGAGTATCGCCGCGCTCGTGAGGAGATGGAGGCAGCGAGAGCCCAACAGCGGTGGTATGAGGAGGCAGCAAGGAGACGTGGATGGAAGCCGGAGAATCAAGCTCGAGACCGGATTTATGAAGGTACTCGGCTAGCACGGAAGCCCGTGAAGAAACCCCAAAAATTTATTGGGGGGGGGCTAAGAGGTAGTGGGCCAAGGGCAGGTAGGAGACCTGCGCCCACTTCTCAGGCTAACCGTGGAGAGCGGGAGTACGGGCAGACGCCGTGTTACGCAGTAGAGCGCACGGTGTCTCCTGTACGTGTGCATAGCCCGGTGCGGGTTATTCCACCTACCCGCACTGGTAGGGCTAGATTGGGCATTGAGCCAGGTGTCATGAGGCCGGCTCAACGCGTCTGGTCTCCAGTGCGTCTCCTCGGGCCGGCTTACATGGCACCAGCCTTACGCATGGTGTCCCCGGTTCGCCTACATAGCCCGGTGCGGGTTATTCCACCTCCCCGCACTGGTCGGGCGACGGGGAGCATTCAACCAGGTAAGGTTGGGCAGGATCAATGCTCAAGGGAGCCAGTACGCTTGCACGGTCCGGTATTTCCGGCGCTACCTCCCCGCCCCAGCCCAGTACCACCAGTGCCTACACTACGCACCAGGCTTCCAGTGCGTTTTCAGAGCCCTGTTCCTCCTCCACGCACTCTCCCTATGGTGCGTGTCTCCAGCCCAGTGCCTCCAGTTCCGGCACCACGCACTAAGCCTCCTGTGCGTCTCCAGAGCCCTGTACGCACTGTTGCTTCTCCCCGTACTCGTCCTGATGTGCGTGCACTCAGCCCGGTGCCACCAGTGCCGGTACCACGCACCAGGCCTATAGTGCGCTTCGAGAGGTCAGTGTGCCCTGTCCCTGCTCCCCGCACTAGGCTTGAAGTGCGTGTCTCCAGTCCGGTGCCTCCAGTTCCGGCACCACGCACCAGGCCTATAGTGCGTCTCAGCCGGCCAGAGTTTGCCGTCTGCCCAACGGCGCCTGAACTGTCCGTCTGCCAAGCGCCGCATGAACTGCCCGTCTGTATTGAGCCTTCAAAGCCGCCCGTCTGCCATGAGCCTGCAAAGCCGCCCGTCTGCCATGAGCCTACAGAGCCTTCCGCCAGACAGGAGCCGCTAGAGCCTTCCGCCAGACAGGAGCCGCTAGAGCCTTCCGCCAGACAGGAGCAGCCAAAGCCTTCCGCTAGACAGGATCAGTCTGAGCCATCCGTCTCCGCAGCGCCATCTGAGCCATCCGTCTCCTCAGCGCCATCTGAGCCATCCGTCTCCCCAGCTACGTCTGAGCCATCCGTCTCCCCAGCGCCGTCTGAGCCATCCGTCTCCCCAGCGCCGTCTGAGCCATCCGTCTCCCCAGCGCCGTCTGAGCCATCCGTCTGTCCCGAGCCATTAGAGCCGCCCGTCTGTCCCGAGCCGTCAGAGCCGTTAGTCAGTCAGGAGCCGCTAGAGCCATTCGTCAGTCAGGATCTGCCAGAGCCGCCAACCAGACAGGATCTGCCAGAGCCGCCAACCAGACAGGATCTGCCAGAGCCGCCAACCAGACAGGATCTGCCAGAGCCGCCAACCAGACAGGATCTGCCAGAGCCGCCAACCAGACAGGATCTGCCAGAGCCGCCAACCAGACAGGATCTGCCAGAGCCGTCAGCCAGCCATGAGCGTCCAGAGCCGTCAGCCAGCCATGAGCGTCCAGAGCCGTCAGCCAGCCATGAGCGTCCAGAGCCGTCAGCCAGCCATGAGCGTCCAGAGCCGTCAGCCAGCCATGAGCGTCCAGAGCCGTCAGCCAGCCATGAGCGTCCAGAGCCGTCAGCCAGTCATGAGCTGCCCCTCAGCCCAGAGCGGCCATTAATCCAGAACTGCCCCTCAGTCCAGAGCTGTCTCTCTGTCCGGAGCTGCCCTTCAGTCCGGAGTTGCCCCTCTATCCTGAGCTACCTCTCTATCCTGACCTACCTCTCTGTCCTTAGCTATATCTCTGTCCTGAGCTACCTTATCCCGGTGCTGCCCCTTGTCCCGGTGCTGCCCCTTGTCCCGGTGCTGCCCCTTATCTTAAGGTTACTTTTTCAATTTAGGGGGTGTAATATGAGGGTGGTCATTCGTAGGGGGAGACGAAAGCTGGGATTGACTATGGTGGGGTGGGGACCTCGCCCTGAGCCTGAGCCACCACCGTGGTCAGATGCCCACCCAGACCCTCCCCTAAACTTTGTGCTGGTGCGCCCGGAGTTCGCACCTTAAGGGGGGGGTTATGTCACGTTCCTGACCTATTTCTGTTAGTTTGTTGTATGTGTTAGTTGGTCAGGACGTGAGTTTGGGTGGGCATTCTATGTTTTCTGTTTCTATGTTGGTTTAGGGTTGCCTGGTATGGCTCTCAATTAGAGGCAGGTGTTTGGCGTTTCCTCTAATTGAGAGTCATATTTAGGTAGGTTGTTTCACAGTGTTCGTTGTGGGTGGTTGTCTCCTGTGTCAGTGTTTGTCGCACCATACGGGACTGTCTCGGTTTTTGTAGTCTGTTCCTATTCGTGAGTTCTTCGTGTTTATTGTAGTTCTTATGTCCAGGTCTGTCTACTCCGTTTTGTTATTTTGTTAATTATTCAAGTGTATTTCGTTTTCGTGTTTTTCCGTCTTTACTTTAATAAATCATTATGTCTTCACAATCCGCTGCATTTTGGTTCAATCCCTGCTCCTCCTCTTCGGATGAAGAGGAGGAGGAAAACCGTTACAGAACCACCCACCGATCCAGAACCAAGCGGCGTGAATTCGAGCAGTGGCCTGCTACACAGGAATCATGGACTTGGGAGGAAGTATTGGAGGGAAAAGGACACTGGGCGCACATTGGGGAGTATCGCCGCGCTCGTGAGGAGATGGAGGCAGCGAGAGCCCAACAGCGGTGGTATGAGGAGGCAGCAAGGAGACGTGGATGGAAGCCGGAGAATCAAGCTCGAGACCGGATTTATGAAGGTACTCGGCTAGCACGGAAGCCCGTGAAGAAACCCCAAAAAATTATTGGGGGGGGGCTAAGAGGTAGTGGGCCAAGGGCAGGTAGGAGACCTGCGCCCACTTCTCAGGCTAACCGTGGAGAGCGGGAGTACGGGCAGACGCCGTGTTACGCAGTAGAGCGCACGGTGTCTCCTGTACGTGTGCATAGCCCGGTGCGGGTTATTCCACCTACCCGCACTGGTAGGGCTAGATTGGGCATTGAGCCAGGTGTCATGAGGCCGGCTCAACGCGTCTGGTCTCCAGTGCGTCTCCTCGGGCCGGCTTACATGGCACCAGCCTTACGCATGGTGTCCCCGGTTCGCCTACATAGCCCGGTGCGGGTTATTCCACCTCCCCGCACTGGTCGGGCGACGGGGAGCATTCAACCAGGTAAGGTTGGGCAGGATCAATGCTCAAGGGAGCCAGTACGCTTGCACGGTCCGGTATTTCCGGCGCTACCTCCCCGCCCCAGCCCAGTACCACCAGTGCCTACACTACGCACCAGGCTTCCAGTGCGTTTTCAGAGCCCTGTTCCTCCTCCACGCACTCTCCCTATGGTGCGTGTCTCCAGCCCAGTGCCTCCAGTTCCGGCACCACGCACTAAGCCTCCTGTGCGTCTCCAGAGCCCTGTACGCACTGTTGCTTCTCCCCGTACTCGTCCTGATGTGCGTGCACTCAGCCCGGTGCCACCAGTGCCGGTACCACGCACCAGGCCTATAGTGCGCTTCGAGAGGTCAGTGTGCCCTGTCCCTGCTCCCCGCACTAGGCTTGAAGTGCGTGTCTCCAGTCCGGTGCCTCCAGTTCCGGCACCACGCACCAGGCCTATAGTGCGTCTCAGCCGGCCAGAGTTTGCCGTCTGCCCAACGGCGCCTGAACTGTCCGTCTGCCAAGCGCCGCATGAACTGCCCGTCTGTATTGAGCCTTCAAAGCCGCCCGTCTGCCATGAGCCTGCAAAGCCGCCCGTCTGCCATGAGCCTACAGAGCCTTCCGCCAGACAGGAGCCGCTAGAGCCTTCCGCCAGACAGGAGCCGCTAGAGCCTTCCGCCAGACAGGAGCAGCCAAAGCCTTCCGCTAGACAGGATCAGTCTGAGCCATCCGTCTCCGCAGCGCCATCTGAGCCATCCGTCTCCTCAGCGCCATCTGAGCCATCCGTCTCCCCAGCGCCGTCTGAGCCATCCGTCTCCCCAGCGCCGTCTGAGCCATCCGTCTCCCCAGCGCCGTCTGAGCCATCCGTCTCCCCAGCGCCGTCTGAGCCATCCGTCTCCCCAGCGCCGTCTGAGCCATCCGTCTGTCCCGAGCCATTAGAGCCGCCCGTCTGTCCCGAGCCGTCAGAGCCGTTAGTCAGTCAGGAGCCGCTAGAGCCATTCGTCAGTCAGGATCTGCCAGAGCCGCCAACCAGACAGGATCTGCCAGAGCCGCCAACCAGACAGGATCTGCCAGAGCCGCCAACCAGACAGGATCTGCCAGAGCCGCCAACCAGACAGGATCTGCCAGAGCCGCCAACCAGACAGGATCTGCCAGAGCCGCCAACCAGACAGGATCTGCCAGAGCCGTCAGCCAGCCATGAGCGTCCAGAGCCGTCAGCCAGCCATGAGCGTCCAGAGCCGTCAGCCAGCCATGAGCGTCCAGAGCCGTCAGCCAGCCATGAGCGTCCAGAGCCGTCAGCCAGCCATGAGCGTCCAGAGCCGTCAGCCAGCCATGAGCGTCCAGAGCCGTCAGCCAGTCATGAGCTGCCCCTCAGCCCAGAGCGGCCATTAATCCAGAACTGCCCCTCAGTCCAGAGCTGTCTCTCTGTCCGGAGCTGCCCTTCAGTCCGGAGTTGCCCCTCTATCCTGAGCTACCTCTCTATCCTGACCTACCTCTCTGTCCTTAGCTATATCTCTGTCCTGAGCTACCTTATCCCGGTGCTGCCCCTTGTCCCGGTGCTGCCCCTTGTCCCGGTGCTGCCCCTTATCTTAAGGTTACTTTTTCAATTTAGGGGGTGTAATATGAGGGTGGTCATTCGTAGGGGGAGACGAAAGCTGGGATTGACTATGGTGGGGTGGGGACCTCGCCCTGAGCCTGAGCCACCACCGTGGTCAGATGCCCACCCAGACCCTCCCCTAAACTTTGTGCTGGTGCGCCCGGAGTTAGCACCTTAAGGGGGGGGTTATGTCACGTTCCTGACCTATTTCTGTTAGTTTGTTGTATGTGTTAGTTGGTCAGGACGTGAGTTTGGGTGGGCATTCTATGTTTTCTGTTTCTATGTTGGTTTAGGGTTGCCTGGTATGGCTCTCAATTAGAGGCAGGTGTTTGGCGTTTCCTCTAATTGAGAGTCATATTTAGGTAGGTTGTTTCACAGTGTTCGTTGTGGGTGGTTGTCTCCTGTGTCAGTGTTTGTCGCACCATACGGGACTGTCTCGGTTTTTGTAGTCTGTTCCTGTTCGTGAGTTCTTCGTGTTTATTGTAGTTCTTATGTCCAGGTCTGTCTACTCCGTTTTGTTATTTTGTTAATTATTCAAGTGTATTTCGTTTTCGTGTTTTTCCGTCTTTACTTTAATAAATCATTATGTCTTCACAATCCGCTGCATTTTGGTTCAATCCCTGCTCCTCCTCTTCGGATGAAGAGGAGGAGGAAAACCGTTACAGAAAACCTGCAAAATCAGCATACTTGTTCTCCCCACTGTATATATATATTTATAAAAAATGCAGCTCAATTTGAGCAAATTATGAATTTGGGATTAATCGTGATAAACGCAATTACATTTTTGTATTGTTTGACAGCCCTAGTTAAGATTTAAATGTGAACATGCACATGTGAATGTGTAGTAGTCGAAAGGTCAAGACATTGGTTTCTCTGGTGGGAGACCCAGTTTCTAATCCTACCAGTTACAAAAGCACATGTGTAGGGACATCAAATGTTCAGGCTGCTGCACAGTCTTGCCTGATTTCTTTAGATTTTCCCATGATGTCAAGCAAAGAGGCACTGAGTTTGAAGGTAGGCCTTGAAATACATCCACAGGTTCACCTCCAATTGACTCAAAGGAGGAGGAGAAGAGACACAGTCTGGTATCAATAACAATGACAGCCTTGAGTTGGGGAGGAGTGAGCACTTTGGGGTAGAGGTCTGGTTAGATGAAGTGAGGAAGAACAGATATCTCTAAGGTTCTGTCAAGCAGCAGAGATGCATTAACTGTTCAGTTGTGGAGGAGGAGACTCAGCGTAGGAGAAAGGGCTAAATATCAGTGCTTTTGTGTGAAATGTTTTTTTTGTCTGAATTACAGCTCTATCGACCCTTTGGGAAGAATTAAACTTGGTTAAGCTTCTCTAGTGTCCGTGAGTTATTTATTCATAAACTAGAACCTAACAGTGCTTAGGGTAGTTTTCCTGTTGGAAGTTGAACCTTCGCCCCAGTCTGAAGTCCAGGTTTTCATCAAGGATCTCGCTGTACTTTGCTCCGTTCATCTTTTTATTTAAAAAAACTGTACCTTTAACTAGGCAAGTCAGTTAAGAACACATTTTTATTTACAATGACGGCCTACTACGGCCAAACCCAGATGACGCTGGGCCAATTGTCCGCCGCCCTATGGGACTCCCAATCACGGCCGGTTGCGATACAGCCTGGAATCGAAAGTGACGACTCTAGCACTGAGATGCAGTGCCTTAGACCGCTGCGCAACTTGGGAGCCCCCAATCCGGACTAGTCTCCCAGTCCCTGCTGCTGAAAAACATGCCCACAGCATGATGCTTCTTCCACCATGCTTCACCGAAGGGACAGTGCCAGGTTTCCTCCAGACGTCAAGCTTGACATTCAGGCCAAAAAGTTTAATCTTGCTTTCATCAGACCAGAGAGTCTTGTTTCTCATGGTCTGAGAGTCTTTAGGTGCCTTTGGCAAACTTCAAGCGGGCTGTCGTGCCTTTTACTGAGGAGTGGCTTCCGTCTGGCCACTACCATAAAGGCTTGATTGGTGGAGTGCTGCAGAGATGGTAGTCCTTCTGGATGTTCTCCCACCTCCACAGAGGAAATCTAGAGCTCCGTCAGAGTGACCATCAGGTTCTTGGTCACCTCCCTGACCAAGGCCCTTCTCCCCCGATTGTTAAGTTTGGCCAGGCGGCAGGCTCTAGGGAGGGTCTTGGTGGTTCCAAACTTCTTCCATTTAAGAATGATGGAGGCCACTGTGTTCTTGGTGACCTTCAATGCTGCAGAAATGTTTTGGTACCCTTCCCCAGATCTGTACCTCGACACAATCCTTTCTCAGAGCTCTACTGAAAAATCTTTTGCCCTCATGGCTTGGCTTTTGCTCTGAGATGCACTATCAAATGTGGGACCTTATATAGACAGGTGTGTGCCCTTCCAAATAATGTCCAATCAATTGAATTTACCACAGGTGGACTCCAATCAAGTTTATCTCAAGGATGATCAATGGAAACAGGATTCACCTTAAATCAATTTCAAGTCTCATAGCAAAGGGTCTGAATACTTATGTACATAAGGTATTTCTGTTTTTTATTTGTATTTCTGAAAACCTGTTTTCGCTTTGTCTTTACGGTGTATTGTGTGTAGATTGATGAAACATTTTTACTTAAACCGTTTTAGATTAAGGCTGTAACGTAACAAAATGTGGAAAAAGTAACGGGGTCTCAATACTTTCTGAATGCACTGTATATACGTCTTTTCCCTAATTTTATTAGCCTACCTCCTCTTTCTCTCTCAATTACATTTTACATTTAAGTCATTTAGCAGACGCTCTTATCCAGAGCGACTTACAAATTGGTGCATTCACCTTATGATATCCAGTGGAACAACCACTTTACAATAGTGCATCTAACTCTTTTAAGGGGGGGGGGGGGGGTTAGAAGGATTACTTTATCCTATCCTAGGTATTCCTTAAAGAGGTGGGGTTTCAGGTGTCTCCGGAAGGTGGTGATTGACTCCGCTGACCTGGCGTCGTGAGGGAGTTTGTTCCACCATTGGGGTGCCAGAGCAGCGAACAGTTTTGACTGGGCTGAGCGGGAACTGTACTTCCTCAGAGGTAGGGAGGCGAGCAGGCCAGAGGTGGATGAACGCAGTGCCCTTGTTTGGGTGTAGGGCCTGATCAGAGCCTGAAGGTACGGAGGTGCCGTTCCCCTCACAGCTCCGTAGGCAAGCACCATGGTCTTGTAGCGGATGCGAGCTTCAACTGGAAGCCAGTTGAATTGTTGCTTCATTCCTTCCTGACTTTCAACAGTTAAATGAAATAAGTTTTGTTGTCCTTATCTTCATCATTCGAATGACATGCTTGAATAATAATAGTACTAGAATTAGATGCAGACGGTTTCACTTCTCTTCACAAAGACTTAATGGTTATGGGTCTGAATAAATAACTGATATAGCCTACCGCCATCGCGCATTCGCTCTTCTTTCAAACTACCCATGAGTTTTATTGGCTGCTGTATTTAACATTCAGCAAATAAGAGCTTGCGTCCCTCTTCGAATAGTCTTTTGGTAAGGAATGCAAAAAAAAAAAATGTCCAACAAGTTATTCTAGTCTAGCTTTTCCTGCATGGGACTCCAGGAGCTAAGGAGCGTTTTTTTTTTAACTTCTTGAGAATACAGGGGGTGCTATTTTCCCATTAGCATAATTTGCTCTACAGATTAAACTGCCTCTTATTCAATTATTGCTCTTACTATATGCATATAAATAATACCATTGGAAAGAAAACAATCTCTAGTTTCTAAAACCGTTTCAATTTTGTCTCTGAGTGATACAGAAGTCATTTGACAGCACTTTCCATGACCAAGAAGAAAAAAGCAAGATGTGTATGCCAGCTTCAACTCTCTGCCTATATATGGTCGTGCCCCCTATGACCCGAAACACACCTCATTGGCCTTCCTCTGGGTGTCAAGAGGACGTCAGAGGAAAAATATCTTGTTTATCTGGGACTGACGTGAAATGAGAGCTAATTCTTTGGCGTGACCGACAACTTCCGGTTGTCTAAATCGTGCGACTTGTAGCTGCGATTGTCTTCTGTTGTGCGGCCATTATGGATGAAAACTATCTCCGTCTCGAAGTTTGTTTGATACATGTGACCAGATCATCGTAATGTATGTTTTTTCAATATAGTTTAATCAGATTATTTGAATTTTTTCGGGAGTTTTGTGGTGTTCCGTTGTCTGATTTTATTTACGTTTGAGAGATCCGTGCCACTCGACCAGTACCTGTGCTAAATGGAGTGGGAAAGGAACAATTCTGAACGGAACCAACGACTCATCTTGACAAAGGACACTTTGATCAACATTCTGATGAAAGATCAGCCATAGTAAGACCCAATTTACGATGTTATATCATATCTGTTGTGCATGTGAACTGGCCGTGGGCGCCTAGCCGAATCTGCCTGGTATAGCTATGCTAATTTAGCGCTACATTTTGTTTTCGTTATAAAACATTTAATAAATCTGAAATATTGTTTGGATTCACCAGATGTTGGGCTTTCAATATCTGTACGCTGTGTATTTTTCTGAAATGTTTTAAGATGAGTAATTCGTTATATGACGTTGGTCTCTGTAATTGTTCTGGCTGGGTCAGCACTATTTCAGATTGCAGCTGCAATGTAGAACTGTGATTTATACCTGAAAAATGCACATTTTTCAAAAAAAAAACTATGCTATACCATAAATATGTTATCAGACTGTCATCTTATGAAGTTGTTTCTTGGTTAGTGGCTATATATATTTTTATTTAGTCGAATTAGTGATAGGTACTGACGCAGGAAAAAACTATTGGGAGTAAAAAAATCGTGTCCTTTGCTAACGTGGTTAGCTAATAGATTTACATATTGTGTCTTCCCTGTAAAACATTTTAAAAATCTGAAATGGTGGCTTTATTCACAAGACCTGTATCTTTCATCTGGTGTCTTGGACTTGTGATTTAATGATATTTAGATGCTACAAGTTACTTGTGACGCTATGCTAGCTATGCTACTCAGTGGGGGGGGGGGGGGGGGGGGGGGGGTGCTACCGGATCAGGGTTGGTGACTCGTGAGAAGTAAGAAGAGAGGCCAGCGGATCATAGGTGCGTGAGTATTTCTCTTGAGACAGAGGCTACAAGTTAGAAGCTTATTATGCATAACCCATCATTAATTAGCTAAATATAAGGCTAATACTGCATTACATTTATTACCTGAAAGAAGTAGGCTAGAACTTCTATATATAGGGCTATATATCAATCTAGAACAGGACTATCTATTTTGGATGCATTTTGAATGGAGTTGATGGAGAGTGAGAAAGACTGCGAGAGAGTGCTCGCACGTGCACTGGTTTAAAGCAACAATATTCGAGGGATAGGCTGTTTTAAAACTCTGCAGCTGCAATAAAAAATACAAGTCTTTAAAATAAAAAAATAAGGTGACCCCCGAGAGCCAGATGGAGATGGGTAAATTAGACGTACATTCAGTCCTTATATTACTGCACCATAGGCTATGCCGCAGCAAGTGTATTCCTACCTGTCACAAGACAAAAAGTTACCATGATGAGATGATAGGTCTACATGCATTGTAAACTGCGCTCCATAATTGGTCCTCACCCTGAGCATTGATTCATCATGCAGAGGCCGTAGAGAAGCCAGATTTTAGACATCGCATATAATTTAACAGTTCCATTTCACGCCATGCTGTTCAAATAAATAATTGATTATAATTTACCAGTTTCTCAGTTATTTATCCTGGGAAAGGGGAGTGATTTTTGTAACCGGGTTCCTGCAATTCCACTCAATGTACAGCATGCTAGTACAATAGCCTACCAAATCATTAAAACATAATTTGTTGTATATTACATTTTTACAAAAAAAGAAAATAGCATTCCATAACTTACCACACTGTATTATTCATTCTGGGAAATACTGTATATTGCCAGTGTCCAAACACACTACAGTGGAACAGAGAAAATGCATCTGGCGAGCATTATAGAAATCTTGCACTGTTGCATACCGAAGGTTACTTTCTTTCCCTTTAATGAATAAGTCACGAAGCTGCTGTTTCGTCAGATGTAAGATACTGGAAACTGTCACACCATGAGTCCTTGACTTTCGCCTGAAGGTTCTAGACGACGCCATAGTTGTCAGTTCCTCGACATGCACCATGTTATGGCATCGATGCCGAAGGTGCAACCCAGTTGAAGTGGTGGTGGGAAAATCGGTGAAGATAGCATCTAAGGTTCGCTGTTTCTGTGCCATTAAGTGGGTTTTGACCTCAGAGTTAAAGTTCTCTGAGGGCTGTAAGTGCCCCCCTTGACAGCTAGAGATGCCACCACAGGCAAATCCCTGGTCGAAGGGGAAATTAACCGTAAAGCGCCCCATGTCGTTGAGTGGAAGGAGGAAAAGACACACTGAAGGTCAATAAAGCATGTAGTCAATACAACTTCCACTGATTTCTTTCCTTTCTACAGAGTTCAAAGACCTTGGGCTTGGGGCATGAAGGTCACCATAACAAAATAGCAGGAACTGCAGTTATTTGAAATGCAAATGAACCAACAAACAAAGGAAGAAGTCAAAAGGTCATAGAGCCAGAGAATTTAAGTGCTTGAAAAGGGCAGGTGAATGACTGAAAGAACCTAGAAAAACTAGATACAACCAAGGTTCATTCAAGGAACATTATTAACATTCATCAAGTCATACTAATGTCATTAATTGTCATGCATTAATTGTATATGTCATATTGCTTGCTGTCCCTAAACCATTTTTATAATTCATATATGAACGAAGGAAAAGGGGAAAAAGGACAATGTTGGCCATGCTCCGTTTCATGTGCTTCCATTCAATATACATTGCATTACATGAATACAAATTTTGGATGTGAATTTTAATGCAGCAATTATTTGTGCAAGAGGCAATCTTTGAAGTTATTCCAAATTCACACCAGGGGATCCAGAGCTCAAGCATTGCTCTATAAAAACGAATAGTATTCCCTCTGCTTATGCATACCGTTCACGTCACACTGATAGTTTTTTTTATCCCACTTTGAAGAACTAAAGCCTGAAATTAGTCCTAAATCAACAAGAATCCAATTGACCACATTCTCCTTTGAGAGAAAAACAGCAAAAATATACCCACATTAACATTGCAAATGTTCACTGCATGGTTCCGCGTTCAATCTGTATGCCTGTCGCATACTCCCGAGCATCAGGTACAGGGAATACAGATTTAATTAAAGAAACAAAAGAGCGAGCAAGCCGTCCGCTCGTGGGTCATTAATATGTAATTTCATCTGTTCTAAAATGCAGATGGCCCTGACCTCCGACCTTGGCTCTCTGTAAGGAGATTTAGGGGCCAGGGATGGGGTGATTTCACACTGGGCACAGACTTCAGTTCCACGTCTAGTTTCAACTAATGCAACTTCAACATGAAATCCACAAACTAGTGTCATAATGTCATTGGATTCAGGTTAAAAGTATAACGAGTGCGCTGAGAGTCAGGAAGTTCAGGGAATGTGTTTTAATAAATAAATGTAACATAGTACAAAACATGAACACCGCACAGACAAGAAACAGAAACAATGAAGCCTGGGGAAGAAACCAAAGGGAGTGACATATATAGGGAACGTAATCAGGGAAGTGATGGAGTCCAGGTGAATCTGACGGCACGCAGGTACGCGTAACGATGGTAACAGGTGTGCGCCATAATGAGCAGCCTGGACCTAGAGGCCGAAGAGGGAGCACACGTGACAAAAAGTTGAGTGAAAAAAGACAATGCCCTTACGTTGACGACTTTTTGAAAATCCAATCAGCTTTCCGCAATGATTCAACTTCATCACATATATTTATGGTTGAAATGACGTGGAAACAATGTTGATTCGGGAAGGTTTTTGCCCACTGGGTTACCTCAGCTTGTTGCGGCGCATCTCCTATGACGTGACGGTGGTTTACTATACAGGCTACAGTTCTACAGGGGTCCAAAAGGTGGCAAGTGCTTACACAGCAAGGTTGGCGAGTCGGGCTGAGCCTCCGTTCTCTCCCTCCTAATTCACAGAAAGTTGACAAGTCCTATTCGGACAGGATAAGTTTTACTTGGGGGGCTCAGTTACTGTAATTATGTACACGAGTACAAATCACCACATCTGTAATTTTAGTCCCGTCCGAATCTGCCATGTCAATAATTTTCACTTGGCAGGAAGGTTGTCTGCATCCGCTATGGGTCCGTGGTCAAACGACCACCCCTCATCACTGTCAAACGCTCCATAAAACACTTCTGCGAGCAGGCCTTTCTAATCGACCTGGCCCAGGTATCCTGGAAAGATATTGACCTCAATCCGTCAGTAGAGGATGCCTGGTTGTTTTTTAAAAGTAATTTCCTCATCATCTTAAATAAGCATAACCCTTTCAAAAAATGTAGAACTAAAAACAGATATAGCCCTTGGTTCCCTCCAGACCTGACTGCCCTTGACCAGCACAAAAACATCCTGTGGCGTTCTGCAATAGCATCGAATAGTCCCCGCGATATGCAACTTTTCAGAGAAGTCAGGAACCAATACACGCAGTCAGTTAGGAAAGCAAAGGCTAGCTTTTTCAAACAGAAATGTGCATCCTGTAGCTACAACTCCAAAATGTTTTGGGACACTAAAGTCCATGGAGAATAAGAGCACCTCCTCCCAGCTGCCCACTGCACTGAGGCTAGGAAACACTGTCACCACCGATAAATCCACGATAATCGAGAATTTCAATAAGCATTTCTCTACAGCTGGCCAACAGCTCAGCACCCCCCACAGCTACTTGCCCAAACCTCCCCAGCTTCTCCTTCACCCAAATCCAGATAGCATATGTTCTGAAAAGCTGCAAAACCTGGGCCCGTACAAATCAGCTGGGCTAGACAATCTGGACGTGAGAGAACTTGGGAAAGTTGAACACCAGACGGGCTGCGGCGTTCTGGATGAGTTGTAGGGGTTTAATGGCACAGGCAGGGAGCCCAGCCAACAGCGAGTTGCAGTAATCCAGACGGGAGATGACAAGTGCCTGGATTAGGACCTGCGCCGCTTCCTGCGTGAGGCAGGGTCGTACTCTGCGAATGTTGTAGAGCATGAACCTACAGGAACGGGTCACCGCCTTGATGTTAGTTGAGAACGACAGGGTGTTGTCCAGGATCACGCCAAGGTTCTTAGCACTCTGGGAGGAGGACACAATGGAGTTGTCAACCGTGATGGCGAGATCATGGAACGGGCAGTCCTTCCCCGGGAGGAAGAGCAGCTCCGTCTTGCCGAGGTTCAGCTTGAGGTGGTGATCCGTCATCCACACTGATATGTCTGCCAGACATGCAGAGATGCGATTCACCACCTGGTTATCAGAGGGGGGAAAGGAGAAGATTAATTGTGTGTCGTCTGCATAGCAATGATAGGAGAGACCATGTGAGGATATGACAGAGCCAAGTGACTTGGTGTATAGCGAGAATAGGAGAGGGCCTAGAACAGAGCCCTGGGGGACACCAGTGGTGAGAGCACGTGGTGCGGAGACAGATTCTCGCCACGCCACCTGGTAGGAGCGACCTGTCAGGTAGGACGCAATCCAAGCGTGGGCCGCGCCGGAGATGCCCAGCTCGGAGAGGGTGGAGAGGAGGACAGGAGGGCTTCTTAAAGAAAAACTAACAGGTCTGTGAGAGCCGGAATTCTTACTGGTTGGTAGGTGATCAAATACTTATGTCATGCAATAAAATGCAAATAAATTATTTAAAAATCATACAATGTGATTTTCTGGATTTTTGTTTTAGATTCCGTCTCTCACAGTTGAAGTGTACCTATGATAAAAATTACAGACCTCTACATGCTTTGTAAGTAGGAAAACCTGCAAAATCGGCAGTGTATCAAATACTTGTTCTCCCCACTGTACATCTTTCTTATTTCTCTTTGATATAGGACAGACACTTCAAAATATACAGCACTTCCTTTTGATATAACAGTAAGGCCAAATTCAATGTTTCATCAAAAAATGTGTTTATATGTTTTTTTTTTATACCAACAGGGGTCATAAAATTCCAAATGAAATGGCTAAATGATCCTTGGTGTGACCATCTTCAAACAATTTCATATGTTAGCTTATTAGAAACCCAGCCCTGGGCCCATTAAAACTATTTTCAAAAATCACCCTGTAGTAGAGCTTGCTGGGAAATATGATAACGATTATGGTACAAATTTGCCTTCCAGGGTACCACCACAGAGACAAAGCCGTTAGTTCCTTTTAAGTGGCAAAAATTCAGAATTGTACCTTATGTGTGATGAGTTATTGTGATGATTGTACCTTTTTATTCAAAATATTGGGTACAAAAATGTACCATTATACTAGATTATCCACACAGTACCATGTGAGATCATTCTGTGTACCTCTGAAGGTACATTATGTGTATTTTGATACTTTTGTACCCCAGGGAACAATTTGTACCCTAACCTTGTCCTTATTTCTAAGAGTGTAGATTAAAGAGTAGTTTGTAGTTGAGTACTTGTTGTCCACCTGAAAATTCAATGTCAGTCCTTCGCTCAGAGGTTCAGCTTAAACTCTAAAACATTATGTTCACTTTTTGGAGGGATAATCAATGAAGTATGGTTTTACAGTAAATTGAGTTTGTGTCCCTAGAGAAGTATGGTATTATTGTCTTAAACCGGGTGTGTTCCTCTCTACAGTGATACAGACTGCATAAATCTCCATCCATCCAACCTCCCTTTTTAATAAAGAATACATCAAATTCAGAGCTGGGATCTGTCAGTCTGGTATGCTATGAGCAAGCCAACAACTCAATGTTGAGACAAGCACAGGAGAAAAAAATAAGAACTATTCTCCCTCCGTGGCTGTGCAATCACTATGCACATACTGCAGAGAAAAATTAAAACATTATTTATGTCCCAGTTCTGTCCCTTTGTCTTGTGTTTGTTGTGGCTCTTTTAATTTCTTATGCATAAGCTTAAATGAAAATAATATTTTTGGAAAGTGTCAGTAGTGTTAATCTGATAGTGGTTAGTGCTATTAGGGAACACGCTGAGTGGGAGAAAAACAACGTTGAATAATTGATTGCTACTGAATGACATTGGACATAGCTATGCATTATTCAAAATCATTTCACTTTTGTATGGCAAATAAAGCAGGACAGCAGAAAACAGAGAGTGGGTTTTGATTCTTGGGTTTTGATTTGTGGACCTATAAAATTACCCAGAAGGTTACGTTGGCAATTTCCTGCATTGTCCTCTAAACTATTATAATTAGTTGTCACTCGAGGAACCCTGGAGATCCTCAAGGAACCCCTGGGTCATTGGTTCATATTTGCACCTTTGGTTAGTTGAGGAGTTATTGGAGGAACCTAATGTTTCAATGTAGCAAGGGTTCATGGTGGAACCCTGGACTGGAGGCGGGCTTAGTAAGGGCGTGGCTATAAGCCACCCATGGGTGCAAATGTCATTCCTGTTCATCTGTTTCACAATGTAACTCCTCCCATCACGAAAGGTTCCGGATTGAACCTTTAATCAAGTTCCTTGGAGACCCTTTTGCATTTACTATTATTCTTTCTGTGTGAACAGTTCTTCTGTCCAGTGCAATGACCCATAATTAAACTGCAACTGCAAACAGTGCAGCCAGAATAACAACAATTTGTTCAAGCAGTTTTCTAGTGGCCTTTATGTGGACACATCATAACAATGAGCTAATGAGGTGTGATTTTCACCTGGCATAGAAAATGTGCTCTCTCGTCAGGACACTGTTGCTCAGAGGAGCTAGCCAACAACACAGCTAACAAAATCACTTCAAACTGAAGCTGGAAAGACTGAAAACTAGCTGGACTTTTTTTCCAATTGAAATTTCTTTGTATATATCCATATAAATGATGCCGGGTTATTCATGATTTCGACTGTCTGAGAAACGCTGCCTGCCTGACTGTCTTGTCCCGACATGTTCATTACTATGGGACAGCTAGAGATCTAATTTTAATATTGAAACAATGTTGCAAATGTCGGAGAGACAGACAGCACGGTTAATATAAATCTCCGCTGTTGAAAACAAAATATTAGTCTAAAAGAAATGTGAGATAATGTCTAGATGCTTTTTATAGTGGAGATCAAGTTATAAATTGCCTGGCTGGGTTGATGAGACAGTGGATTGCACAGTCATATGGAACAGAGTAGATAGGCATTTTAACTTCATAGATTTAGCCGGTGGTAACTTGTGGAATAGACACCTTTTGGAATGCGGTTTTAACCAATCAACATTCAGGATTACACCCACCCGTTGTATGAAATTAAGGTAATTGTTCTGCCGGAAAACACATAAGATCTTGTGTAAGTCCATCTGGACAAGTCCTCTGACTAATTGTGTTTATCGCCCTCCAGGTTCCCTTGGAGAGTTCATCAATGAGCTTGACGCCCTGATAAGTTCCTTTCCTGAGGATGGCTCACCTCTCACAGTTCTGGGTGACTTTAACCTCCCCACGTCTACCTTTGACTCATTCCTCTCTGCCTCCTTCTTTCCACTCCTCTCCTCTTTTGACCTCACCCTCTCACCTTCCCCCCCTACTCACAAGGCAGGCAATACGCTTGACCTCATCTTTACTAGATGCTGTTCTTCCACTAATCTCATTGCAACTCCCCTCCAAGTCTCTGACCACTACCTTGTATCCTTTTCCCTTTCGCTCTCATCCAACACTTCCCACACTGCCCCTACTCGGATGGTATCGCGCCGTCCCAACCTTCGCTCTCTCTCCCCCGCTACTCTCTCCTCTTCCATCCTATCATCTCTTCCCTCTGCTCAAACCTTCTCCAACCTATCTCCTGATTCTGCCTCCTCAACCCTCCTCTCCTCCCTTTCTGCATCCTTTGACTCTCTATGTCCCCTATCCTCCAGGCCGGCTCGGTCCTCCCCTCCTGCTCCGTGGCTCGACGACTCATTGCGAGCTCACAGAACAGGGCTCCGGGCAGCCGAGCGGAAATGGAGAAAAACTCGCCTCCCTGCGGACCTGGCATCCTTTCACTCCCTCCTCTCTACATTCTCCTCTTCTGTCTCTGCTGCTAAAGCCAATTTCTACCACTCTAAATTCCAAGCATCTGCCTCTAACCCTAGGAAGCTCTTTGCCACCTTCTCCTCCCTCCTGAATCCTCCTCCCCCTCCTCCCCCCTCCTCCCTCTCTGCTGATGACTTCGTCAACCATTTTGAAAAGAAGGTCGACGACATCCGATCCTCGTTTGCTAAGTCAAACGACACCGCTGGTTCTGCTCACACTGCCCTACCCTGTGCTTTGACCTCTTTCTCCCCTCTCTCTCCAGATGAAATCTTGCGTCTTGTGACGGCCGGCCGCCCAACAACCTGCCCGCTTGACCCTATCCCCTCCTCTCTTCTCCAGACCATTTCCGGAGACCTTCTCCCTTACCTCACCTCGCTCATCAACTCATCCTTGACCGCTGGCTACGTCCCTTCCGTCTTCAAGAGAGCGAGAGTTGCACCCCTTCTGAAAAAACCTACACTCGATCCCTCCGATGTCAACAACTACAGACCAGTATCCCTTCTTTCTTTTCTCTCCAAAACTCTTGAACGTGCCGTCCTTGGCCAGCTCTCCTGCTATCTCTCTCAGAATGACCTTCTTGATCCAAATCAGTCAGGTTTCAAGACTAGTCATTCAACTGAGACTGCTCTTCTCTGTGTCACGGAGGCGCTCCGCACTGCTAAAGCTAACTCTCTCTCCTCTGCTCTCATCCTTCTAGACCTATCGGCTGCCTTTGATACTGTGAACCATCAGATCCTCCTCTCCACCCTCTCCGAGCTGGGCATCTCCGGCGCGGCCCACGCTTGGATTGCGTCCTACCTGACAGGTCGCTCCTACCAGGTGGCGTGGCGAGAATCTGTCTCCGCACCACGTGCTCTCACCACTGGTGTCCCCCAGGGCTCTGTTCTAGGCCCTCTCCTATTCTCGCTATACACCAAGTCACTTGGCTCTGTCATATCCTCACATGGTCTCTCCTATCATTGCTATGCAGACGACACACAATTAATCTTCTCCTTTCCCCCCTCTGATAACCAGGTGGTGAATCGCATCTCTGCATGTCTGGCAGACATATCAGTGTGGATGACGGATCACCACCTCAAGCTGAACCTCGGCAAGACGGAGCTGCTCTTCCTCCCGGGGAAGGACTGCCCGTTCCATGATCTCGCCATCACGGTTGACAACTCCATTGTGTCCTCCTCCCAGAGTGCTAAGAACCTTGGCGTGATCCTGGACAACACCCTGTCGTTCTCAACTAACATCAAGGCGGTGACCCGTTCCTGTAGGTTCATGCTCTACAACATTCGCAGAGTACGACCCTGCCTCACGCAGGAAGCGGCGCAGGTCCTAATCCAGGCACTTGTCATCTCCCGTCTGGATTACTGCAACTCGCTGTTGGCTGGGCTCCCTGCCTGTGCCATTAAACCCCTACAACTCATCCAGAACGCCGCAGCCCGTCTGGTGTTCAACTTTCCCAAGTTCTCTCACGTCACCCCGCTCCTCCGCTCTCTCCACTGGCTTCCAGTTGAAGCTCGCATCCGCTACAAGACCATGGTGCTTGCCTACGGAGCTGTGAGGGGAACGGCACCTCCGTACCTTCAGGCTCTGATCAGGCCCTACACCCAAACAAGGGCACTGCGTTCATCCACCTCTGGCCTGCTCGCCTCCCTACCTCTGAGGAAGTACAGTTCCCGCTCAGCCCAGTCAAAACTGTTCGCTGCTCTGGCACCCCAATGGTGGAACAAACTCCCTCACGACGCCAGGTCAGCGGAGTCAATCACCACCTTCCGGAGACACCTGAAACCCCACCTCTTTAAGGAATACCTAGGATAGGATAAAGTAATCCTTCTAACCCCCCCCCCCCCCTTAAAAGAGTTAGATGCACTATTGTAAAGTGGTTGTTCCACTGGATATCATAAGGTGAATGCACCAATTTGTAAGTCGCTCTGGATAAGAGCGTCTGCTAAATGACTTAAATGTAAATGTAATTGTATTGCTTGGTGAGAGAACATAGAAATCCATAAGTTTGTATGAGACTCATATCATGTGCTGTGCCATTGTAAAAACAGTAGCTAGTGTAAAGCTAGAGAATTAGAGAAGAGCTCTCTAGATGAATGTATCAGTATGTTGAGTTTGTGTAGTAGGTCTACTGTACATCTAATAATAATGTAATGTGTGTTCTAATTTGCCACAACTGAACTTTTCGGGATTGCTTCATTTGAATGGGGTACATAGGGGTAGGCATTTGTTCCAGCTCAGCACTAACCTAACTTAGCAGGCGTAAAAGAATCGCATGAAACTAGATCCTCTACATACTGGTCTTGACGAGAACAAAAAAAACTGTGGGGGGAGGTTCTCTTCTGCACTGTTTAACCAATTCAGTATATGTGGAGGAGGAGTTAAAATGGAGTGTCGGCCTTGTTAACGTCCAAAAGCGGAAGCCGTGTCACAGGCTCTCTTTCCATTTTCCCTGAAAACCGGAACATCCGGATGTTGGGAACTCAGAAGAAGCTAGCTCAGCACTAACACAACTGATTCAGCTCGTCAAGGGCTTGATGATTGAATAAGGTGCGTTAGGGCCAGGCTAGAACAAAACCCTGCACACTACACAGGCACTCCATGATCAGGATAGGAGAATACTGATATAGACTAATGATAGACTTTACCCGATTCTTCCAATAATCCCTCGGATTTTCAATTGATAGGGACACACTTTCTCAATAGGGTTAACGCTGTCAAATTGCCTCAGTAAAATACATTTAGCTCAGTAATCATTCTATAATGAATAGGCTATTGCATTTTAGGTACTGTAAAGAATTTTCTCCTTCTAAAATCCACAATTCATTCCACTCCTGATAGAGAGAACAATATTTAGGCAGGATTAACATTCATTAGTGTCCTTTTGCTTTTGAGAGGATCTCGACTGAATTTAAAACATTTTATTCTGAAAGGCAAGTGTGTCTTGGATTGTTAATTCAAAAAGAACCCCTTAAATTTGACATATCCCTATTCAATATTCTCCTCAATAGCCCCAGATTTCACAATGCTTGGATAGGTGTTTAATATAAACACCTATTTTTTATAACCACAACATATGATATAGCGATCTTGATGCGCGACTGCGGCACACAATTATTGGTTGATGCCATGCAACGTCTGCAATGCCACCAATACGTTGTCTGCTATTCATCAGGGAGGTCACCAGGAACTGGCTTTTGGGGCTTTAGCTGCAATGGTGCGGTCAACTGAATGTGGCGCTTAGTTCATAGAGCTGTGGTTCCATGAAACTCCCGAAGTCATCCAACTGTTAAAATCAAAGGTGTAGTGTTGCAAAGGTGCACAACGGAGCAACGCTCCGCCACTTCTCAGAATGGTGCTATGTCTTGCAAGATCACTTAATGATTCATTAGTATTCTACATAACAAACCGAATATAATAGCAAAGATAATGTTAGGCTACTGTTAGACCAAAAACACCACATCATTTCTTATTACAATTTAGGATGATAGCGCTGAAATTTCGTATTTAAAAAAAATGCAGCCAGAACTCAATAAGACACGCCATAGGCTTTGATTTAAACATTTATATTTACTGGCCCAACGCTCTTATGAAACAAAATACAGGTGGCTGTGTGGAACTCCATCTGCTCGAGTAGTTAGGGTTCATTATTTTAAATATTATTTTAACAGTAGGCCTACCTACACAATAACCTCATATAGGGTTACTGACCACAATCCATTGAATTAATAAAAATAAGTGTTGATTGTTTGGACTTGGGGAGAGCACAGCGAAAACATAGTGTGCCGCAAGAAGGGGTGCTGGAAGTGCTGCAGATAAATGTAATTTGCCAAATAATATATACTGAACAAAAATATAAACGCAACATGCAACAATTGAAACAATTTTACTGAGTTACAGATCATATGAGGAAATCAGTCAATTGAAATAAAGTCATTAGACCCTAGTCTATGGACTTCACATGACTGGGAATACAGATATGCATCTGTTGGTTACAGATACCTCAAAAAATGGGCCTCATAATGGGCCTCAGGATCTCGTGGCAGTATTTTTGTGCATTCAAATTGCTAACCGGTAAAATGCAATTGTGTTCGTTGTCCGTAGCTTATCCCTGCTGATACCATAACCCCACCGCCACCATGGGGCACTCTGTTCACAATGTTGACATCAGCAAACCGCTCGCCCACACGACGCCATACACATGGTCTGCGGTTGCAAGGCCGGTTGGACATACTGCCAAGTTCTCTAAAATGATGTTGGAGGTGGCTTTTGCTAGAGAAATTAACATTGGTGGACATTCCTGCAGTCAGCATGTCAATTGCACCCTCCCTCAAAACTTTAGACATCTGTAGCATTGTGTTGTGTGAAAGAACTGCACATTTGAGTGGCCTTTTATTGTCCCCCAGCACAAGGTGCACCTGTGTAATGATAATGCTGTTTAATCAGCTTCTTGAAATGCCACACGTCAGGTGGATGGATTATCTTGGCAAAGGAGAAATGTTCACTAACAGCGATGTAAACAAATTTGCGCACAACATTTTAGAGAAATCAGCTTTTTGTGTGTATGGAACATTTCTGGGATCGTTTATTTCAGCTCATGAAACAATGGACCAACACTTTACATGTTGAATTCCATAATTAAATGAAATAATAGAAAATACTTCACCAGAGAGCATAATTTAGGATCCATAGCTTCTTTAAACAAATTGGTGGATTGGTGGATTGTTTTGTCACATCACGAGCGCGTATAGGCCTACAGTCGGAAATTACACAATTAGGCACCCCGCGCAGCAAATATCCAATGGCTGTTCCCTTTCAGTCAATCGCACTCTCATGACTAGGGTTGAAGGATCTACAATCAAGCCTGAAAATGCCAATGAAATCAATGCCTCGCTGGAAGCCCCAAATACGCTTTGCTTATTTGAGCTTTTCTTGCCATAATATGGACTTGGTCTTTTACCAAATAGGGCTATCTTCTATATACCCCCCCTACCTTGTCACAGTAGATTGGCTGATATGCATTAAGAAGAAAAGAAATTACACAAATGATCTTTTAACAAGGCACACCTGTTAATTGAAATGCATTCCAGGTGACTACCTTATGAATCTGGTTGAGAGAATGCCAAGAGAGTGCAAAGCTGTCTGTCATCAAGGTATCGGGTGGCAACTTTGAAGATTCTCAAATATAACACTTTTTTGGATAGTACATGATTCCATATGTGTTATTTCATAGTTTTGATGTCTTCACTATTATTCTACAATGCAGAAAATAGTAAAAATAAAGAAAAACCCTTGAATGAGTAGGTGTGTCCAAACTTGTGACTTGTACTGTATGTAGTTATGTCAATCAATATCACAGTTGACTACGTTTTATTTTTCAATTCAAACAGTTGGTTACCTTCTGGGTGCAATTACCATGTCTGTTCCAGTGTTGTTCAGTTTGTAGCACATGGCACTTGCAATGCCAGGGTTCTGGGTTCAATTCCCATGGAGAAAAGTACAAAAATGTATACACAGTTGCTCTAACAGTTCATGCTAAGTGACAAAAATGGAAATGTTCCTATGAGGAAAGCCCCACACAATTGGACTGCTGTGTATTTGAGGCAGGTAATCCCCACCTTGGTTTTTTACATACAAATAAAAATAGTCCATTTATATTTTCCAACAGGGCTATACATTTGAGTGAGGTTTTCTCGTCTGACTAGTCTCGTTTCACTGCCAAAAATAAAATTAAACCATCTAGTGTAGAGCGAAATAACAACACAATGTCAAATACAGGTAGCCAAGTCAAATAATTAACATCCAATCACAGTAACCGTTAGTCTCTCGCAGGAATTCCACTAAGGTCCGTATGTCCCCGGGAAAGCACTGAACAACAGACAGGGACTTTGGACCATTTGAAGATGCGCAAATATGATGAAAACTACATTGATTTGGGGTTGACTTATATTGGGAGTAGTGCCTTTCCTCAGCCACAGTGTGTTATTTGTGCAAAAAAAGCATCTTTCAGCTGATGAAACCTTCAGTCTTGCGCATACATTTAGAAACAAAGCATGCCAATTTGAAAAAATTTGCCACAGGAGTTTTTGGAGCGAGAATTAAGACGACTTTCGAGTAGTAAGACATGAATAAAAGCAATAGATACCATTAATAAAGAAGGGGCTAGAAGCGTATTACAGTTGATGTCGGAAGTTTACATACACTTAGTCAAATACATTTAAACTCAGTTTTTCACAATTACTGACATTTAATCCAAGAAACAATTCCCTGATTTAGGTCAGTTAGGATCACCACTTTATTTTAAGAATGTGAAATGTCAGAATAATAGTATAGAGAATTATTTATTTCAGCTTTTGTTTCTTTCATCACATTCCCAGTGGGTGAGACGTTTACATACAATCAATTAGTATTAGGTAGCAAAGCCTTTAAATTGATTAACTTGGTTCAAAAGTTTTGGGTAGCCTTCCATTTGGAAGACCCATTTGCAACCAAGCTTTAACTTCCTGACTGATGTATGGAGATGTTGCTTCAATATAGCCAAATAATTTTCCTACCTCATGATGCCATCTATTTTGTGAAGTGCTCCAATCCCTCCTGCAGCAAAGTACCCCCACAACATGATGATGCCACCCCCGTGCTTCACGGTTGGGATAGTGATCTTCGGCTTGCAAGCCTCCCCCTTTTTCCTCCAAACATAACGATGGTCATTATGGTCAAACAGTTCTATTTCTGTTTCATAAGACCAGAGGACATTTCTCCAAAAAGTACGATCTTTGTCCCCATGTGCAGTTGCAAACCGTAGTCTGGCTTTTTATGGCGGTTTTGGAGCATCTTTGGATTCGTTGTCCCATTCATGCCCTTCCATTCCACTTACCGATATCTGAACAAGAGAGCCTCATCAAAATTGCAACAAGCGGTTTTGTAAAAATTGTATTTAATCAGAAGCCACTGCCAGATTTCTGGATTGGGCTGCGCTCAGAGTATCCTGCCTTTGCAAATTGTGCTGTTACGACACTGATGCACTTTGCAACCACGTACCTACCTACAGTATGTGAGTGGATTCTCGGCCCTCACTAGCATGAAAACTAAATACAGGAACAGACTGTGTGTGGAAAATGAGGTAAGACTGGGACTCTCTCCAATACAACCCAACATTGCAGAGTTATGTGCATCCGTTCAAGCACACCCTTCTCATTAACCTGTGGTGAGTTAATCACCATTTTTGATGAACAAATAAAGTTTTATGTGTAAGATGGCTAAATAAAGAGCAACATTATTGATTATTTTTATTTGTGCCCTGGTCCTATAAGAGCCCTTTGTCACTTCCCACGAGCCGGGTTGTGACAAAAACTCACACTTATTCTTATGTTTAATAAATGTATCGTATAGTGTGTGTGTGGCAGGCTTACAATGATGGCAAAAAAACAACATTTGAGAGTACGCTGACCCTGGTGTTAGAGGGAGTACGCAGCTGGAGGTTGAATGTTTGAATGGGTATGGGATTATAAAAAGTTTGGGAACCACTGATTTGAGGCATCCTTTTGAATGGCAATGGAAGGAGTTAAGTCAGTTGAAAGAGTGGCTTTAGAAAACTCAAGAGTCTGGAGTCACTTGGAGCGTTGCTGTCACAAAACCAAGTCTCCTACCCTATCCCGGTAAATAGTTTAGCTGTTTAAAAAAAAAAATGAGACAAATAAATGCCATATATTTTGTTCATGCTCATTATATACTTGTAGGTGTCAACACAATTTATCCGTTAGGTCCCAAACAGCCAATGACAGAAGACTGTCCAAGAACACCTGCTGCAAAGATGGCGTGTACCCTGCTGAATTGCCGACAAGGCCAGAATATTGAGCAGGTGGGTCAGTGACGCACATGTCTAATCAGCCTGTTTGTCAATCCAGTTTGCTCCCCTTTGTTCTCTGAATTAATTTGACACAATTCTGTGTGTGGTTGGTCCCAGGAGCAAAGAAAGCCATCTTCTGGAATATTCGGCCATTGTGTGCGTGTACAATGTACACAACCTTTCTGTGGCATAAGCCCTCAGGTACGGGGATGTGGGGGTCAGAACCATAGAGACACTGACCCAGCTCTTTGAATTCGGTCACTCCCCCTCATCTGCCCTGATGGTACTGAAGAATGACCTGCAGATGGAGTACAGAGAGGACTACTTCTTCACCTCGGCAAACAGATCACTCTGTCCAGACCTCCAGTTCTGTTACAGGTAAGTTAATATTAAGGACGGTGCCTAAGACACTTGGTGATATTTTTAGAAATCAGGACCGTCTTGTGTTATGATGAATATGATAACTTCCTTTTGTCTCATGGTAAGTGTTATAGTATTAGTAGTGAACGGGTGTTGAAAATTGTACCACAAAGTTTTCAGGCAGGAGTATAGGGAATAGAATGGACCTGAGATTCTCCCAGCCCTAGAGAGGCAGGTTGAGGAGTATAATCTTAGGTGTGGCGAGATCTGCTCCAAAATTGAGAAATCTTCTGGAGGCACCCCTCTCATGGCCATCTGCTCCCCACTGATGAAGGGTGTCTATCAGACCAAACACAGTGGGGAGCTCTGCTTCATTGATTCCTCTGGGAACATTGACAGAGAATGTTTTTCTTCTCCTTACCCACACCTGTGCTGGCGCTCTCCTCCTTGGGGTTATCCTGACACAATCTGAGGATGAGGCCACAATCCTTCATGGCCTTCAACTGTTGAAGGACATCCTGAGGGAGGACACCTTTGCAGGAAGAGGTCAGATTGGTCCTCGCCTCATCATTACAGATGACTGCCTGGGCAGAGATGGGAGAATTAAGGAGTGCATTTCCAGGGGCCAAACTGCTACTCTGCGCCTTCCATCTACTCCAGGCAGTGTGGAGGTGGCTATGGAGCAAGGAGAGTAGAGTAGACCTGGGAGACAGGCAGACCCTTTACGCTGCCGTCAAAGACATCATGTATGCCAGGGAAGAGATGGTTGAGCCCCGCTATCAGCATGCAAAACAAAACCCAATTGTAGCCAGGTTAGTGTTACTGTATAAAACAGTATAATGAGGTACAATCTATTAATTTATGCTTTATTCTCAGTAACTTTTTTTATGATAAAGCCAGGACTTGTTGATCAGTTTTAGTCTAGTTGAAATTTTCCCAGTCGTTGTTTGGGATATGTTGTTATTTGGGATACATTTTCCCTTATATTTTATCACCAATATGTGATAGTTCAGCATTGTTCAATTAGCTATTTTACCCGAATTACAGGTTCAAGAAATCCAAGGCCTGATTCGATTGACTGTTCAGTCGTCGAGAGTGTTGGGCACTCAGATATCGGGAGGAACTGCCAACCCGAGGGAATGACACAAATAGCTTTGGAGGCAGCAATGTGGGTCCTTAAGGATAAAATCCTCCAGAGGACAAAAGCGTTCTATCTCCCTGCCATATTTGATCTGCTGACATGGAGCTGGATCTCTGCACTTGTCCAGCATTTAATACTAGTAAAAATTCCCTGTCTTATGTCAGTTAGGATTACCACTTTACTTTAATAATGTGAAATGTAGAGAAAATAGTAGAGAGAATGATTTATTTCAGCATTTATTTCTTTCATCACATTCCCAGAGGGTCAGAAGTTTACATACACTCAATTAGTATTTGGTAGCATTGCCTTTAAAATGTTTAAACTTGGGTCGAACGTTTCGGGTAGCCTTCCACAAGCTTCCTACAATAGGTTGGGTGAATTTAGGACCATTCCTCTTGACAGAGCTGGTATAACTGAGTCAGGTTTGTAGGCCTCCTTGCGCAAACACGCTTTTTCAGTTCTGCCCACAAATTTTCTATAGGATTGAGGTCAGGGCTTTGTGATGGCCACTCCAATACCTTGACTTTGTCGTCCTTAAGCCATTTTGCCACAACTTTGGAAGTATGCTTGGGGTCATTGTCCATTTGGAAGACCCATTTGCGACCAAGCTTTAACTTCCTGACTGATGTCTTGAGATGTTGCTTCAATATATCCACGTAATTTTCTTTTCTCATGAGGTCATCCATTTTGTGAAGTGCAGCAGTCCCTCCTGCAGCAAAGCACCCCCACAACATGATGCTGCCACCCCCGTGCTTCACGGTTGGGTTGGTGTTCTTCGGCTTGCAAGCCTCCCCCTTTTTCCTCCAAACATAACGATGGTCAATATGGCCAAACAGTTCTATTTTTGTTTCATCAGACCATCAGACCAAGGACATTTCTCCAAAAAGTACGATCTTTGCCCCCATGTGCAGTTGCAAACCGTAGTCTGGCTTTTTTACGGCGATTTGGAGCAGTGGCTTCTTCCTTGCTGAGCGGCCTTTCAGGTTATGTCAATATAGGACTCGTTTTACTGTGGTTATAAAAACTTTTGTACCTGTTTCTCCAGCATCTTCACAATGTCCTTGCTGTTGTTCTGGGATTGATTTTCCCTTTTCGCACCAAAGTACATTCATCTCTAGGAGACAGAACACGTCACCTTCCTGAGTGGTATGACGGCTGCGTGGTCCCATGGTGTTTATACTTGCGTACTATTGTTTGTACATATGAATATGGTACCTTCAGACATTTGGAAATTGCTCCCAAGTATGAACCAGACTTGTGGAGGTCTACAATTTTTTCTGAGGTCTTGGTTTCTTTTGATTTTCCCATGATGTCAAGCAATGTTGTGGGGGTGTTTCGCTCCAGGCGGGACTGGTGCACTTCACAAAATGGATGGCATCATGAGGCAGGAAAATTATGTGGATATATTGAATCAACATCTGAAGATATCAGTCAGGAAGTTAAAGCTTGGTCGCAAATGGGTCTTCCAAATGGACAATGACCCAAGCATACTTCCAAAGTTGTGGCAAAATGGCTTAAGAACAACAAAGTCAAGGTATTGGAGTGGCCATCACAAAGCCCTGACCTCAATCCCATAGAACGTTTGTGGGCAGAACTGAAAAAGTGTGTGCGAGCAAGGAGGCCTACAAACCTGACTCAGTTACACCAGCTCTGTCAGGAGGAATGGGCCAAAATTCACCCAACTTATTTTGGGAAGCTTGTGGAAGGCTACCCAACACATTTGACCCAAGTTAAACAATTTAAAGGCAATGCTACCAAATACTAATTGAGTGTATGTAAACTTCTGACCCACTGGGAATGTGATGAAAGCAATAAAAGCTGAAATAAATAATTATCTCTACTATTATTCTGACACTTCACATTCTAAAAATAAAGTGGTGATCCTAACTGACCTAAAACAGGGAATTTTTACTCTGATTAAATGTCAGGAATTGTGAAAAACTGTGTTTAAATGTATTTGGCTAAGGTGTATGTAAACTTCCTACTTCAACTGTATATATAAAAAATACCTTATTTACCTAGGTGTTCAGATCCTTTGCTATGAGACTTTGAGAAATTGAGCTCAGGTGCATTGTGTTTCCATTTATCATCCTTAAGATGTTTCTATAATTTCACCTCTGGTAAATTCAATTGATTGGACATGATTTGGAAAGGCACACACCTGTCTATATAAGGTCCGACAGTTAACAGTGAATGTCAAGGCATAAACCAAGCTATGAGGTTGAAGGAATTGTCCGTAGAGCTCTCAGACAGGACTGTTTCGAGGCATATATCTGGGGAAGGGTACCAAAACATTTCTGAAGCATTGAAGGTCCACAAGAACAGTGGCTTTCATCATTCTTAAATGGAAGACGTTTGGAAACACCAAGACTCTTCCTAGAGCTGGCCGCCCTGCCAAACTGAGCAATTGATGGAGAAGGGCCTTGGTCAGGGAGGTGACCAAGATCCCGATGGTCACTCTGACAGAGTTCTAGAGTTCCTCTGTGGAGATGGGAGAACCTTCCAGAAGGACAACCATCTCTACAGCAATCCACCAATCAGACCATTATGGTAGAGTGGCCAGACGGAAGCCACTCCTCAGTAAAAGGTACATGACAGCCCGCTTGGAGTTTGCCAATAGGCACATAAAGGACTCTCAGATCATGAGATACAAGATTCTCTGGTCTGATGAAACCAAGATTGAACTCTTTGGCCTGAATGCCAAGCGTCACGTCTGGAGAAAACCTGGCAGCATCCCTATGGTGAAGCATGGGGGTGGCAGCATCATGCAGTGCCGATGTTTTTCAGTGGCAAAATACAGGTGTGCCATGCTTGTAGCGTCATACCCAAGAAGACTCGAGGCTGTAATCGCTGCCAAAGGTGCTTCAACAAAGCACTGAGTAAAGGATCTGAATACTTATGTAAATGTGATATTTCCTTTTTGTTTATTTTTATTTGCAAACATTTCTAAAAAACTATTTTGGATTTGTCATTATGGAGTATTTTCTGTAGATTGAGGGAAAAAACATTGAATACATTATAGAATAAGCCTGTAACATAATACAATTTGGAAAAAGTCAAGGGGTCTAAATGCTTTCCAGAATGCCCTGTACATTTAATAAATTAATAGATTGCTTTTTAGCGTATTTCTAAATTCGTCCACATGGTGATTTGCACCACAGATCTCATTACAAGGGGAGTGCCACTAGAATAGTGAGCTCAGAGGACCAGGATTAGCAACACAACCAGGTGGGCTCAGGCCGGGAAATTCCAGGAGTCATCAGGCCAGGGTGTCCCTCAGCTGCGGTCCTAGGGCCTCAGGCCCTCCGGCAGGGGAAACAGTGATAGGGAAAAAGGGTGGTTAGAGGGAACGTGCCTAAGAACACACAGTAGGCTGTTCAACGTGTGCAATGGTTATTCACTGATCACTTCCTTGCTGAATTTCCTTGGGCTGCTCCTCTTTGTGTATACCAATCATTAAAAATCTGTAGAGTAATATTCAGCATAAACACGTACATTAGAATTACTTGCATGTTTAATTAACAACTGAATTTGATTAATCGTTTCTTTATATATATACATCGAATGTCTTCTCAGATAATGCTTTTACGTATCCAGTTGTTTTATATGATGCAGATTACATTTACACATTTAGCTGTCCACATTTAGAAGTCTACACCCTATCCAGATGAAGAGAAGGACAAGGAGGCATAGCCACTAGGACTATTAGGATGTTCCCATATTTTGTTAGTTTGTCACTCATCGTCTACTGACTCGGTTGGAGTTGCACAAGCATAGCTTGCATTTGTTGCTGGAAAAACAATCGTAGGCTCACGCTACAGCAGCCTTTTATTCACATTAAATAAAAACAGAGTCAATTAAATTCATGAATTTAGCACCTTGGTGATTCAAGTACTTTCCATGTATTATTTTAGCAAAGGCCCATCTCCACACATCTTGGAGTAGGTTAACTACAGAATGTCTCTCATTGATTGAGACAGGTGTCTGTCATCATAACATGAGGCACTTTGGGGTGGACCCACCGGTCTCAGTCAATGAGAGAAGACTTGAAATAGACAAGATGGTGGCGTACACATTGTTGGATTAATTCATGGAGCAAAACATTCATTTATTTTAATAATGAAGCATTTTCTAAATTCAAACGGACCCCCTGCAACTGGACACAGACATTTTATGAGACTCCTGTTTCCATGAATCGAGGACGAAGACAGTATTGCCAAGGTTGGTCGAAAATTCTCTGTGCTACACCAAACAGTACCTAAGCTTTAACTACCAGAATAATGGATACCAAAATGTTTGGTTAAATCACATTATCTGGTGTTACATTCTGTAGCTAGGAGTAGGTGGAACACAGAGAAACGTGGTTTTCCTTAGGTTACATATTCATATGTTTGCGGGGTCCATTTGGGATTAGGCCCCAAACTGAAACTAGTCCCTCCGAATGTGGAACCAGCTGCTCTCTATACTCCTGCTTGAAAAATGTTGTGGTAGGTTTGAACAAACATAACTACAAGTTTGGTAAACCTTTCTACATAATATTACAGCTACACTTGTCATGTCAGAGATAATCGAATACAATCAAAATGTAACACAAATCATGCATAATATCAAGCTTATTAACCTGCCTGATAGATAACTATAATAGCTAAGAGATTTTGAAGTATCCATTGCTATATCATTTGCAGCATTGATACTTACAAAAATCTAGTTTTGAGAGCAAGTTTGGCAAGCCACTATGCTAAAAGCAAGTTTTGCAAGGAGGTTTTTCAAGTAATGAAGAGTTCCCAAGCAGGAATAATGTTTGTACTATTTCCAACAATAATACACCAAATTACTGCTAAAACATCTCGTGAACAAGGTATTTTCTCCTTGCTGAGGCTCTCCGTATCTATCCAATCACCGCTCTCATTCTGTTGACCAATAACGCGGACGTGTGTAGGCTGGAATACGCCCCTAGCTGAAAAGGGCTGTGGCTTCATCTAACCTCATTTGGGGGAAAAAAGACAGGCAATTTATAAACTTTATCTCCACTGTAAAAAGCCTCTAGACATTATCTCACATTTTTTTTAGACTAGCATTTCGTTTTCAACAGCAGAGATTTGGATTGTTGCAAATGTCTCTCCAACATATCAAAATTGAAATTCGATCTCCAGCTGTCTCATCGTAATAAACGTGTCGGGATGAGACAGACAGGGAGGCAACTTTTCTTAGCCAGTCGAAATCATGAATCAGCATAATTTTTTGGGGATATATACAAAAATGGCAACAGAAAAACAAGTCAAACTAAATGAAATGCACCTAGTTTGCCCTTTTTCCAGCTTCAGTTTGAAATGATTTTGTTGACTGTGTAGTTGGCTAACTCCTCTGAACAGTTTCATGGCGAGAGAGAGAATGTTTTATGCCAGGCCAAATCGCGCATTATTATGGATGCATCCAAATGAATATAAATCGCTTAAGCAAACGCAAATGCAGCTACTTTGCTGTTATTTTGGCTGCACTGTTTGACGTGACTGCGTTAGCCGAAGTTGGCTAGCTAGCGAGCAAGGGATAAGAACGTTTCCTGCCAGCATGGCAACAGAACATTTAGAACGAACGACTGGATCCATAGATATAGAACAAAAATACTTCCCGATTGGGTCAAGTCTCTGGCAACCTAATCGATAGAATGAACGACCAGCCGGCTTGGGTAGCAACCATAGATGTGTTGGGACTAACCCTCGTGGAAGCATGAAATGGTATGAATAAATTCATAAAAATTATGTTTTTAATGAAAATATGTCAATTATTATTTGAATATGTTGTATAAAAGTGATGATGCCTTTGGGCCTAACAACACGTGCCAATATATCCTCCAAACATCGGCTTCCTTGGGCATTATCACTTACAGTAAATAACCATTTTCGGTATGGAAACTCCATTTCGTACATTACTGAAAAGGATGTATATTTTGTCATATCTTTACTGTTATCTTGTCAGCTTGGTAAGACTTTTGATATACAGTTCTGAATACTGTAGAAGGCCTATGTGTTCTAAAATATGGAGTAAATAATTGATGTTGGATGAAGTGGGTTGTGAGGGAATTAAACACATTGTGGATATTTGTCTTTTGGAAGGCAAGTGTTGGATAAGTAGAATATGATAAGTAGAATAGTAGCAGCAATATACGCACAGCGAGGGCTCTGTTCTGTTCATAATCTCTTCCTATATGTACTAATCTCTTATATAATAACTGTGACTACTGATGTGTTATATACCCAATGTGTTATATTTATTGCTGCAGTAGGGAAGCATACCAGAGGCATCTCTAGAAGGTTGTCTCTGCTGTATGACAATGTCGACATGTACTATCCATCGTCAAAGAAAAACCTCTCCATTGGAACCGCTCACTGTGAAGTGCCTTAGCCTTCACAGTGCATCCCTATTGCCAAGGAATCTGTTTTCATACCTGTCCATGTTAGCATCGGTCGCCACTGCCTCTCTTTTCAACAACATGTTCTCACTGACAACATGTTCTCATATGTTCTCACTGACAACATGTTCTCATGTCTTTCTAGTAACATAGCCTATACACATTTGAAACAAGAGAAAATAGAGATATTTTGCCTTTGAAAGAGTGACATTTCTCTTTTAAAAGAAGAAAACGGTGAGAAGATTTGAAAGACAGTCCCTACAGATACGAAGTCATCACTATAAAAATGCAGCAGCTCAATCACGGCGTTCTAATGCAAACCCAATCAATCACTATTGTCAACTAGTTCTGAGGTGTAAAACTCAATTCAAATAAGCAAGGCCCTTTGGTTTCCTACATCTCCCTCTCTCATTCTCTCCTCTGGCAGTTAATATTTAGGGATTAGTGTGGGCACAGTGAGCAATCTGGCACTTTGAAGGCGCTTTATCGCTTAGCTCGCACTGGCCAGCATTTGAGCTTTTTTTATTACTGCAGCAGTCCTCCTACATTCAGCCATACTTCCATTGTGTGTGAGTCTGTGTTTCTCTCTCTCGCTGTGGTGTGTGTGTGTGTGTGTGTGTGTGTGTGTGTGTGTGTGTGTGTGTGTGTGTGTGTGTGTGTGTGTAAAGAATTTAAACACATGACTCCACATTTGCTCTAACTGAAACTGCATGACTTTTGTTGTGGCATTGTTCTGTGCCTACATCCACCTCCGTAGAATTGTGCTCACTACGCAATTTGTTAATGTTGCTAATTTCCTGTATCCATAGTTTTATATGCAATCATTTCCTCCTCGGAAGCTCCAAAAGGAATTCCACAACTAAGTAACCTTGATCCAAATCCAAAACAAATATCCTGGACAAAGGAGTTCAGTTTCTCATATCTCTCCAACGTCATGATTACTGCAGAATGTTGTTGATGTTGTTGTTGTTGTTGTTTCCGATCAGGAAGTTTGCCACTATTTTATACGTCAGAGCAGTGATTAGCGACTTTTCATGAATTTCCAAAGTGATTTTATGAATAAAAATTATGTGGCATATCAGGCCTACAAAGGGATGCAAATGAGCTGGGGTTCATTAGACACATTAGTACTACATTTCAGAATGAATGTTGATTGTGGCACACTGCTTCTCAGCGTTGGTAATACTGACACATTATTGCGAGGCACCACATAAAATGTTTTGATATACAATGAAGTGTTACAGACAATGCCATAGACGTGTTATAAAGCATGACATAGGCACATCGTACAAGGATTTAAGGAAATAAAATGTCATATATCTCAAATGTTGAAAATATGCGTCCCAAATGGCACTCTATTCCTTGTATACTGTAGTGCACTATTTTTGACAAGGCCCCTTAATGCTCTGGTCAAAAGTAGTGCACTGAGTGTAAAAAACATTAGGAACACATGCTCTTTCCATGACATACTGTAGACTGACTAGGTTAATCCAGGTGAAAGCTATGATCCCTTAATGATGTCACTTTGATGTTCAATCAGTGTAGATGAAAAGGAGGAAACAGTTTGAAGAAGGATTCGATAGCCTTGAGACAATTGACACATGGATTGTGTATGTGCCATTCAGATGGGGAATGGGCAAGACAAAATATTTAAGTGCCTTTGAACGGGGTATGGGAGTAGGAGCCAGGCTCACCGGTTTGAGTGTGTCAAGAACTGCAATGCTGCTGGGTTATCACGTTAACAGGTTTTTCACGTGTATATCAAGAATGGTTCACCACCCAAAGGACATCCAGACATCAGGATGTTGTAGAGCCGATGCCCCGATGAATTGAGGCTGTTCTGAGGGTAAACGGGGGTACAACTCAAGATTAGGAAGGTGTTCCTAACGTTTCGTACACTCACTATATAATGTATGTCATAGAGTGCCATTTAAGAAGCACCCAATGCTTACATGTTTAATTTAGAGAAAACCATACCCCACTGTCTCCAGTAAGGAAGTGGCAGAAATGTACATAATTGTTACCCGAAGGAACATGGGGGAGTGTAATGCTTTTCAATTTCAGTCAGGGGGAGGGTTTAGTATTTTTTATTTAGTCCAGGGGAGGGTCATGTAATTTGTAATTGATTAACAAACCTAACGCAATGGTAAATCTAAGCGCCGGTGGTAGTGCTATAGGTTCGGGGGTGTGTCAGACATATTTGATCTATTTTGACAACCAAAAATCTGCAGCGCAGTGCTGGCATGAACGGGCTGGGTTTTGATGAATAAACCAGTTGTGGGTGTGTCGAGACTTGACCCCTCACTAGCCAATCAGAACATGCTCCATTGCTAAATATGCGGTTGCTTCAAGTTGTGTTGTTTATGGTATTTTATGTATTGCCTTAGAATCATTTCCAATGTTAGGCCATTATAGTTTGTTAACAGCTCACAGAAACTAAATAACAAAATGTAGACCCATCCCATCTTTGCTCAATATTTTAACTTGGTGTAAGGATCGACGCTGGAGATGAGAAGCAGGTACAGGGAGTGAACATTTAATAACCATGGACAGGAACAGAATACAGACAGCGTCTGGGGAAACGGAAATGACAATAATTCTGACACGGGGATGAAACAGAGGAAACGGACAGATATAGGGAAGGCAATCAAAACGTGAAGGAGTCAAGTGTAGTGATATCATAAAATCGCCAGGATAAAACAAAGCTTAACCACTTGACTCAGAGCTATAAAATGGTATATCATACATTGCATTCCTGAGATACAATGGTAAAGTAAATCTGCTTTGAAAGTTGATGAAGTTCAGCATCGTTCACACCCCTCTTAACAAGACATACCCCTTAAGGATCGGAACTGTTTTAAAATTTTGCCTGAAATGAAACCCAAATCTAATTGCCTGTAGCTCAGGACCTGAAGCAAGGATATCAATATTATTGATACCATTGAAAGGAAGCACTTTGAAGTTTGTGGAAATGTGAAATGAATGTAGGAGAATATAACACATTAGCTCTGGTAAAAGATAGTACCATCATCTTTGAAATGCGGGAAAGGCCATAATGTGCTATTCCAGGTTAGGACGCAATTTAGATTTTGGCCACTAAGATGGCGGCACTGTATGTGCAAAGTTTTAGACTGATTCAATGAACAATTGCATTTCTGTTCAAAATGTTGTATCAAGACTGCCCAAATGTGCCTAATTGGTTTATTAATACATTTTCAAGTTCATAACTGTGCCATCTCCTCAAACAATAGATTGGTATCCTTTCACTTTAATAGCTACTGTACATTGGACAGTGCAGTTAGGTTAACAAGAATTTAAGCTTTCTGCTTTATCCCCACCCATCTTGTTTCGCTCTCGGAGCGTTCAGAGCGCACACCTGACGCTCTAGGCCGATGATTTATTTACCTCTGGATAACATGAAAACAGCCTAACCAGCTCTCATGGCAACAATTTCATTACCTTTTTTTGCCAACGTTTACTGACACCGGCCATATTCAACGGGTGTTATGCGTTCGTAAATTCATCAGTTATTCTGCGCTCGGGCATACTCAGACTGAATTTATGAACGCAACCGAAATGTTTACTTTTGTTAAGACAAGCTAGCTAGGTAAACAATGATCATAGCTAGGTAAACAGTTTGTAATATCATACACATCACTTACCGTTAGCTAGCGAGCCAGCCAGCTAACGTTAGCTATTTAAACAACAATGAACATAGTGCCAACTCATGACGTTACTACGCCTTGCATGAATCTGCTGGTAGTGGTAGCTAATCAACCAGGTTCAATGTTAGCTAGCTAACATTAGGCTCTAACTAGCCAAGCAAATGGCTCTGAGATACGAATAATAACATCATACACGCAAGGTTAGTTAGCGAGCCAGCCAGCTAGCTAACATTAGGCTCTAACTAGCCAAGCAAACTGCTCTGGGATACAAATAATAACATCATACATGTAATGTTAGCTAGGGAGCCAGCCAGCTAATGTTAGCTAGCTAACAGTACACTTTAGCTTGAAATGAAACACCTTTCTGTCAAAACTAGAAACGTGTAATATCTGAAAATGTAGCTAGCTAGACTATCTTACCCGTATACATCATCATGCATGATGGACGCATCTCCCTGTCATGGATGCCATGCCATGGTTGCCCATAGTTTGAAGATGAGACATGTGTTTTCTCCATCTCTTTCGCATCATACTCTAATTCCACTGATTTCAAAACTCGATCCTCCAGAAAGTGGAGAGCATCATTTATGCAGCTCCACTACATGATACATTTTTTTAAAAGCCGAGTTCGACAGGATTACCAACACAGACTGACCAGCTCAAATAGACAGAAGCCCTCTATATGGCAGACCAATCTCAACTCCTCTCTCGTCAAGTCCAGCCCACTCATTATCTCAGCCAATCATGGTTGTTTCTTTTTCTGTGGCTTTACCAACTAGGCTCGTAACTTAACAATGTAATTAGTATTTACAGATGGCATACACGTTTGTTATTAAGGCACATGAAAGTTCACATGTTCCAGAAGGCATTTCTGCATTTTGATTTAAAAAAATATTACGTTCAAACGGCTCTCCTGTGAAGTTGTGACCCGCGACATAAGCCTAGTTTCCTGAAACGAGTCACATATGTGGTTGTCCCACCTAGCTGTAAGTAAGTAGCTGTGGAGAAGAGTGTCTGCTAACTTACTAAAATGTAAAAAACGAAAATTATTTCTAAATACAATGTTTACCGGTATTCACTGAGGTTCTAAGCACTCGTTTCGATGGGCATCGACCAGTGGAGGCTCCTCAGAGGAGAAGGGGAGGACCATCCTCCTCAGTGAAATTCATAAAAAATTTTAAACATGTAAGAAGTTGTCCATTTTAGATAAAACTATACGGAATATATTCACGTCACCAAATAATTGATTTAAACACACGGTTTTGCAATTAAGGTCTACAGTAGCCTCAATAGCACTCTGTAGGGTAACATCATGGTGTAGCCGGGGGACAGCTTCCGTCCTCCTCTGAGTACATTGACTTCAATACAAAACCTAGGAGGCTCATGGTTCTCACCCTCTTCCATAGACTTACACAGTAATTATGGCAACTTCTGGAGGACGTCCTCCAACCTATCAGAACTATTGCAGCAGGAACTGACATGTTGTCCACCCAAGCAAAGGATCAGATAATAAATCTAGTACTGAAAGCATACGCTACAGCTAGCTAGCACTGCAGTGCATAAAATGTGGTGAGTAGTTTATTTAAACAAAGATGGTAGTTGAAGTGTTTTGAACTAATTTCTTAAAAAATGGAGAAGCAAGAGAGAGATTTCATTTTTTTCAGTTTCACTTACTTAGCTAGCAAATGCAGCTAGCTAGTTTAGCCTACTCAAACACCCTGCTCAAACAGATGGGTGCTATGTTAGCTAGCTGGCTATGACTATCCAACACAACACTGGAACTCTTCCAAGTCAAGGTAAGTTTTTGGTGTTACTAATTTATTGCCACCGGGGCTCGCCGGTGTAACTGCTAACTGACGATACAATGTAAAGTTACTGCATGATTGTAGTGGGTTTACTAACGCATTAGTTCTATTAGCTATGTTGTCTATGACGTTACTTTAGCTAATATTGTGACAACGATGTAGGCTGCGTGTAGCAGTTATGATATGGTTTGGCTTGGAAAGGTTTTTTCACCTGGTGACAGACAGCTGATGTGTTGTGCAAGTCCACAAACGAAGGGAAAAGGTGAGAGGAAGAGAGTGTATAGATGTGAAGGAATACAACGTGGCTGCTATGAATGTAAACTGTGTTTATGTGTGACCAGGGGTTTATTCATTCTGCCGATTCTGTTGAAAAACGTTTCTTAAACGGAAACAAAACGGGGATAAACATACATGAATCTGTCCAATAGAAACTCTCATTTTCACCTGTTGGACTAATGATTACATCCTAGATCAGCTTGATGCAGGCAAGAGTGTGCAAGGCGTTATTGAATGTGTTCGCTGTCTGTCCATGTGTCACTGTCTGTCACCTCAACCCGTGTAATCTTTCATTCCTAGGCTAGGTTGTAGCAACCTTATGGTGGGTATAGGGAAAAGTTGAGTATCATGTAGTAGCCTGAACCTATCAATGTTAAATTAAACTGGGTGAATGGAATATGTATGAAAGTCATCCAATATGCTGTAATAGAAATAAGGCCATGCTCATGAAAAAAATACTTCCTCCCTCATCTTAAACAGCACTGACTGCCACAGGCATGGACACATGTAGCCTACATGGAGGGAGTTTTACGCACCTCCAAAGCATGGCTAAAATAATGCAGGCCTGCCTACTATATATAGATAAAAAGGGATTGTCAGCTCACAGTTTTGCTGCTCTCAAACTTGATCTTATAATAAAGCTTTGGTGATTTAAGATTTATTTCCAAGCGGTCTCACGAGCCAAACCCTTGATCGACGATCTTGACTAGCCTACTTGATTGTATTGGTCAGAATAAAAAGAAAACAGCCTTCATTGAGAGGAGGGGAGGCTACGCTTGGTTTTTAATTTTAAAAAACGAAATGGGAAAAAACATGTTTTTTTATGTTTCTAAATATAAAGTATACAAGCACCAACATCACATTACGCTTGTTCTTATCCCCATCTGCAGCCTCCCTAGTGAAATATTCATACCCCTTGACTTTTTTCACATTTTGTTACAATACAGACTTATTCAAAAATGTATTAAATTGTTTTTTCCCCCTTATCAATCAACACAAAATACCCCATAATGACAAAGCAAAAACATATTTTTATAAATAATTGCAAATGTATTAAAGATAAAAACTGTAATATCACATTTACATAAGTATTCAGACCCTTTACTCAGTACTTTGTTGAAGCACCTTTGGCAGTGATTAAAGCCTTGAGTCTTGTTAGGTATGATGCTACAAGCTTGGCACACCTGTATTTGGGGAGTTTATCCCATTCAAGGACATTCAGAGACTTGTCCCGAAGCCACTCCTGTGTCATCATAGCTGTGTGCTTAGGGTCGTTATCCTGTTGGAAGGTGAACCTTCGTCCCCAGTCTAAGGTCCTGAGAGCTCTAGAGCAGGTTTTCATCGAGGATCTCTCTGTAATTTGCTCCGTTCATCTTTCCCTTGATCCTGACTAGTCTCCCAATCCCTGCCGCTGAAAAACATCCCCACAGCATGATGCTGCCACCACCATGCTTCACCTTAGGGATGATGCCAGGTTTCCTCCAGACGTGGCGCTTGGCATTCAGGCCAAAGAGTTCAATCTTGGTTTCATCAGACCTTGTTTCTCATGGTCTGAGACTCCTAAAGGTGCATTTTGGCAAATTCAAAGCGGGCTGTCTTGCTTTTTACTGAGGCGTGGCTTCCGTCTGGGAACTCTACAATAAAGACCTGATTGGTGGAGTGCTGCAAAAATGGTTGTCCTTCTAGAAGGTTCACCCATTGCCACAGAGGAACTCTGTCAGAGTGACCATCGGGTTCTTGGTCACCTCCCTGACCAAGGACCTTCTACTCCGTTTGCTAAGTTTGGCCGGACGGCCAGCTCTAGGAAGAGCCTTGGTGGTTCCAAACTTCTTCCATTTAAGAATGACGGAGGCCACTGTGTTCTTGAGGACCTTCAATGCTACAGAAATGTTTTGGTACCCTTCCCCAGATCTGTGCCTCGACATCATCCTGTTTCGGAGCTCTACGGACAATTCCTTCAACCTCAAAACGTGTTTTTTGCTCTGACATGCACTGTCAACTGTGGGACCTTATATAGAAAGGTGTGTTTCTTTCCAAATCATGTACAATCAATTGAATTTACCACAGGTGGACTAGAAACATCTCAAAGATAATCAATGGAAACATGACGCACCTGAGCTGAATTTCAAGTCTCATACAAAGGCTCTGAATACTTATGTAAATAAAACACCTGTTTTCGCTTTGTCATTATGTGGTATTTTGTGTAGATTGATGAAAAAAGACACATTGAATCCATTTCAGAATAAGGCTGTAAGGTAACAACATTTGGAAAAAGGGAAGGGGTCTGAGTACTTTTCGAATGCACTGTATGGGCAGTGTGCGTTATGGCTGTCAAACTTCATGCCATAACCATAACCAAACGTGTTACCGCTAAAATCTGCTTTTGGTTGGTTTTAAGTATCCCTATCAGCACTGCCTGAAATTAGCACTCAAATATTTCCACCCCTCCCATCAGAGCGCAAGCGAGCTGATATATGGACAGGTAAATTCCTTGCGCAACAGTTTGAAAATAACAAACTAGGCCTACTGATATCCTGTTCAGTTTGAGAGGGAGAGTGCGAAGATGAGAAGGAGGACTGGAGTTAAGCTTGCCACTGCTATAATTGATTATAATAAAACAATATGTTTCATTGCCCAGAGTTATTGACGTAATAGAGTTATTGATCTCACAATACGCCATATTCAAGTAATTTACATAACTTACATTACTTTGAAGCGGCAGCCGCATAGATGGACAGCGCATGTGCTGAAAGTAGGCTAATTTGAGAAGTCCTAATTAATTTCAACAGTCTTCATTTTAATTTTACTTTAGCCCACTAACAACAAGAGGGCTTTGTGTTGGAGTCTATTTCCTCCTATTCAAAAAATTAGATAGGCCTACCTGTTTGACAGACGACATTGTAGTCTACTATCCATAGATTTTGCTTTCAGTCACCATGCACTCCTTAAATATCTCAGTGTCAGGGTGAGTGAAGGGTTTGGTGTGTTAAGTTAAAACCAGGGCTCGAATTGAGGGGGTATGTGAGGGTATTGTGGCTTTTGTTAAAGAACATGGCTGAAAGCATAGGCCTACCCCTTGTAAGCTTAAGATTTTAATGGAGTTAATGGACCTGATTATATAAAGCGATTTATAAAGCCACTTTAGTCCGCAATGCTTTATACTAGAAACGAGCAGTGGCGATTTTAGCATGTAAATCTTGGTGGTGCAAAAAATAAAAAATGTGAGATGCATGCCAGCAAAGCCACTACACAACACTAAACAATACATTAATTGCACCATACCACTGCTACACTTGGCTATCAGCTGAGCCTTGTCTGGCAGCGAAACAGTTCCTTCATCCTCATTTACTGACTTTAAAAAAAACATGGCTGATTTGCTTATTAAACAAATGTGGTTTCTGCTGACAATTGAGATATACAAACTATGGCATAAGGGGACGGAGAGGGATGAGAGGCAATCCGTAATTTCGATTAAGAGATTAATGAGCAAGCTAGGACGGACGTAGTCAATATAATTATTTGTTCAGCACTTTTGAAATGTACAGCGGCAGAATTCAGAACATGGGCCGTTCTTACGATGTTCACCCTGTACACCAAGTCAGAACCGTAGGATAAATAAAGGGGGCATAAAAGCAGACAATGAAAGCTCTTACAATAGTCAATCAAACCAAACTTTATTTCTCACATGCGCCGAATTCAACAAGTGTAGACCTTATCTTGAAATGCTTACTTACAAGCCCTTAACCAACAGTGCAGTGATTACATTTCTCAAAAACAGGCTATAGGCTACATGTGCACCACCAAGTGAGAACAGTAGACAAAATTAAGAGGTGAAAAGAAACCAAATTATTAGGGTGAGGCACATAGGCTACTAACAACTTACTACACAACATACACTTAGATATGCATACTGTAGCTTAGAAGGTAATAGTAACTGGCATATTACAAAATGTATGTAGCACAATACAATACATTCTTGGACTCACCTTGCTCACTTGAACAGGAAGGTGGTGCTGGGCAAATTTTGTCATCAAACTTTGTCGTCAGAGTCTGGCATTCTTTGGATTTATGGTGCTTTCAAGACAACTGGGAGGTTGAATCATGATGACGTCAGTGATCTGCAGGTCGTAGCTCTAGAAAGAGGTCCCGATTTACAATTCCAAGTTGGATGAAAGTTTAAAACGTATTTTCCCAGTTGTAGCTCATTTTTCCTGAGTTCCCAGTTGTCTTGAACTCACTAAAGCCAGATTTTGCAGTTCCGAGTTAATAGTTGTTTTGGCCAACGTTGAATGTTTACAATTTTAAACTAGGAAAAGACACGCTTAATCTTAGATTTGGGACCACACAGCCGCAGCCACTCCACTGAATAGCAGACTAATAATTGCTTTAGAAACAAATTATTTTACTGTTCAATCTATACAAGTAAAAAATATTGTGTTAAAGGCTACCGTTTACCCCGACGACAGTTCAGGTTATTACTGCGCGAAAACCTCCAAGCTAATATTATCCTTCCAAACCACTTAATTGTTGAATTTGCGATTTCCAACTTGTTTAATGTTTATGGCCAATGAGCACCTATACGTTTTATCTATACTTTCTCTTCAATATTTCTCTTCATATGACATGGATTAAAAAGGATTTGCCAGTAGATTGTCGACTTGATTCATGATGATGACTGCTAGCTAAGATTTTGAAAGTAAGATGTTGACATGATCAGTCCAATCAAAGCTACGGTACATATTACATGATTTGATCATTTAAAAAAAGTATTTTTCATATTACATGATTTGGTAATTTTATCTGTGGCCAAAGACCTTGAGCCTTCTTGGAAGGGCACTTCTAATATAACTCCATGGCAGCACCCAATGGGCTAGAATTTTCGAGGTCTACCCTTAGACTTGGTGGTGACGTAGTATCCCCATGAGTGACAGAACACTGAGCCAATAACGGCGCAACGCTCCATATTTTCTGCTGGCTTGCCCCACCACTACAGAAAGCACTGGGCTAGTCTGAAACACCAGTATTTTGGAGCTGCCTTACTCAAGAAAACTAAAAAGAGACCATGTTTGTATGCGGCTTTATTAACTCAATGATATACAGTTCCAGTCAAAAGTTTGGACACACGGATAAAGTTTCTTTATTTTTTTACTATTTTCTACATTGTAGAACAGCAGTGAATACATCACAACTATGAAATAACACATATGGAATCATGTAGTAACCAAAAAAGTGTTAAACAAATCAACATATATTTTAGATTTTATATTCTTAAAGTGTTGAGTGAAACAGAGATTGCACCATCTGTGGATCTGTTTGGGCGGTTTTCAAATTCAGTGGGTCTAGGGTTTCTGGGATAATGGTGTTGATGTGAGCAATGACCAGCCTTTCAAAGCACTTCATTACTACAGACGTGAGTGCTATGGGTCGTTAGTCATTTAGGCATGTTACCTTATTGTTATTGGGCACTGGGACTTTGGTGGTCTGCTTGAAACATGTTGGTATTACAGACTCAGTCTGGGAGAGGTTGAAAATGTCAGTGAAGCCACTTGCCAGCTGGTCAGCGCATTATCAGAGTACGTGTCCTGGTAATACGTCTGACCCTGCGGCCTTGTGAAATGTTGACCTGTTTAAAGGTCTTACTCACATCGGCTACGGAGAGCGTGATCACACAGTCGTCTGGAACAGCTGGTGCTCTCATGCATGTTTCAGTGTTACTTGCCTCGAAGCGAGCATAGAAGTAATTTAGCTTGTCTGGTAAGTTTGTGTCACTGGGCAGTTCGTGGCTGTGCTTCCCTTTGTAGTCTGTAATAGTTTGCAAGCCCTGCCACATCCGACAATCCTTGGAGCTGGTGTAGTACAATTCAATCTTATTCCTGTGTTGACGCTTTGCCATTGTTCGTCGGAGGGCATAGCGGGATTTCTTATAAGCTTCCGGGTTACAGTCCCGTTCCTTGAAAGCGGCAGCTCCACCCTTTAGCACAGTGCGGGTGTTGGCTTCTGGTTGGGGTATGAATTAAAAAAAAATGTATTTCACCTTTATTTAACCAGGTGGGCTAGTGGAGAACAATTATTTACAACTGCCACCTGGCCAAGATTAAGCAAAGCAGTTCGACACATACAACAACACAGTTACACATGGAATAAACAAACATACAGTAGAAAAAGTCTATATGTAGTGTGTGCAAATGAGGTAAGATAAGGGAGGTAAGGTAATAAATAGGCCATGTTGGCGAAGTAATTACAATATACCAATTAAACACTGGAGTGATAGATGTGCAGAAGATGAATATGCAAGTAGAGATACTGGTGTGCAAAGGAGCAAGATAAATAAATAAATAAATACAGTATAGTGATTAGGTAGTTGGATGGGCTATTTACAGATGGGCTATGTACAGGTGGAGTGATCCGTGAGCTGCTCTGACAGCTGGTGCTTAAAGCTATTGAGGGAGATATGAGTCTCCAGCTTCAGGGATTTTTGCAATTCGTTCCAGTCATTGGCAGCAGAGAACTGCAAGGAAAGGCGGCCAAAGGAAGAATTGCCTTTGGGGGTGACCAGTGAGATATACCTGCTGGAGCGCGTGCTACGGGTGGGTGCTGGTATGGTGACCAGTGAGCTGAGATAAGGCGGGGCTTTACCTAGCAGAGACTTGACCTGGAGCCAGTGGGTTTTTGCGACGAGTATGAAGCGAGGGCCAGCCAACGAGAGCATACAGGTCGCAGTGGTGGGTAGTATATGGGGCTTTCGTGACAAAACGGATGGCACTGTGACTACATCCAAGTTGCTGAGTAGAGTGTTGGAGGCTATTTTGTAAATGACATCGCCGAAGTCGAGGATCGGTAGGATGGTCAGTTTTACGAGGGTATGTTTGGCAGCATGAGTGAAGAAGGCTTTGTGCGTAATAGGAAGCTGGTTCTAGATTTAATTTTGGATTGGAGATGTTTAATATGAGTCCGGAAGGAGAGTTTACAGTCTAACCAGACACCTAGGTATTTGTAGTTGTCCACATATTCTAAGTCAGAACCGTACAGATTAGTGATGCTGGACGGGCGGGCCGGTGCTGGCAGCGATCGTTTGAAGAGCATGCATTTAGTTTTACTTGCATTTAAAAGCAGTTGGAGGCCACGGAAGGAGAGTTGTATGGCATTGAAGCGGTTAGTTAACACAGTGTCCATAGAAGGGCCAGAAGTATACAGAATGTTGTCGTCTGCGTAGAGGTGGGTCAGAGAATCACCAACAGCAAGAGCGACATCATTGATGTATACAGAGAAGAGAGTCGGCCCAAGAATTGAACCCTGTGGCACCCCCATAGAGACTGCCAGAGGTCCGGACAACAGGCCCTCTGATTTGACACACTGAACTCTATCAGAGAAGTATTTGGTGAACCATTCGAGGCAGTCATTTGAGAAACCAAGGCTGTTGAGTCTGCCGATAAGAATGTGGTGATTGACAGAGTCGAAAGCCTTGGCTAGGTCGATGAATATGGCTGCACAGTAATGTCTCTTATCGATGGCGGATATGATATCGTTTAGGACCTTGAGCGTGGCTGAGGTGCACCCATGACCAGCTCTCAGACCAGATTGCATAGCAGAGAAGGTACGGTGGGATTCGAAATGGTCGGTAATCTGTTTGTTAACTTGGCTTTCGAAGTGTTTGAGATCAATTGACACCCTTTACCATGGCACTTTGAGATTTATTTTAAACTGCAAAACCCTTACGTACGTACCACTGCACTTTGTATACCAGGGTTGGCTGGCCTTCTCTAGTCACTCGTAGGCTCTGTCACTGGTATACTTTTATTTATAAATCCATTTTGGGTTTACTACCTTTTTATTTGGGCATTTTTATGTTTCAGGAATGTGTTGGGTACTCTCTTCGTTCGCTGGACTTTATTCTGCTAACTGTTCCAAATGTCCGAACTGAATTTGGTAAACGGGCTTTTATGTACTCTGCGCCATCGTCTTGGAACGCCTTACAAAATACTTTTAAACTGGAAGAACTTGTCCCGATTTGGTATTTTTAAATCACTGATGAATGATCTTGAGACTGATTCCCTGAGCTGTCAATGTTTTTAATTTTTTGTTTTTGAATTGTTATACTCTTGTGAATTCTATGGTTTTTACTAGATTACTTGTAGTTTTTCATGTTGTTTGTCTGTCATTTTTGTAATGACTTGGTGCTGCCTATCTTGGCCAGGACGCTCTTGAAAAATAGATTTTAAATCTCAATGAGCCCTTCCTGGTTAAATAAAATAAAATGAGAAAGACCTTAGAAAGGCAGGGTAGGGTAGCGTCACTGTGGGGACATCGTCATCGATTGTCACGGCCGTTGTTGTAAGGAGACCAAGGTGCAGCGTGGTAGGCGTAAATTTTCCTTTTTATTTAAAATGTCGCCAACAAAACTACAAACAAAAGAAACAACCGTGAAGCTTACAGGGCATTAGTGCCACAAACAAAGTTAACTACCAACACTGAAAGGAGGGAAAAAGGGCTACCTAAGTATGGTTCACAATCAGCGACAAAGATAGACAGATGTCCCTGATTGAGAACCATAGCCGGCCAAAACATAGAAATAAAGAAACATAGAAAACAAAATATAGAATGCCACCACACATCACACCCTGACCTAACCAAATAGAGAAATAAATAGTCTCTCTAAGGTCAGGGCGTGACATCAATGCACTTATTGATGAAGCCAGTGACTGATGTGGTGTACTCCTCAATGCCATCGGAAGAATCGCGGGACATATTCCAGTCTGTGCTCGCAAAACAGTTCTGTAGCTTAGCATCAGCTTCATCTGACCACTTTCTTATTGACCGAGTCACTGGTGCTTCCTGCTTTAGTTTTTGCTTGTAAGCAGGAATCAGGAGGATAGAATTATGGTCAGATTTGCCAATTGAAGGGTGAGGGAGAGCTTTGTACGCGTCGCTGTGTGTGGAGTAAAAGTGGTCTAGAGTTTTTTCCACTTTTAACATGCTGATAGAAATGAGGTAAAACTGATTTGATTTTCCCTGCATTAAAGTCCCCGGCCACTAGGAGCGCCACCTCTGGATGAGTTTTTTCCTGTTTGCCTATGGCCGTATACAGCTCATTGAGTGCGGTCTTAGTGCCATCATCGGTTTGCAGTGGTATGTAGACAGCTACGAAAAATCTAGATGTAAACTCTCTTGGTAAATAGTGTGGTCTTGTAACGGCTTTCTTCCTGGGATGAAGGAGAGGACCAAAATGCAGCGCGGTTAGTGTTCAACATGTTTAATTAGACGATAAACTGACAACACTACAACAATACAAAATAACAAAAGGGAAAACCGAGACAGTCCTATCTGGTGCAGAACACAAAGACAAGAAACAGGAAACAGACAAACTAGACACACAACATAGAATGCCTACCCCAACTCACGCCCTGACCATACTAAACAAATACAAAAACAAGGGAAAACAGGTCAGGAACGTGACAGGTTTACAGCTTATCATGAGATACTCTACCTCATGAGAGCAAAACCTTGAGACTTCCTTAGATTTCGTGCACCAACAGATCCTTACAAGGCACCCAGACCGTCATTGATACCTCTGTCTTTTCCTCCTGCGAATGGCGGGGATGAGGGCCTTGTCGGGTGTCTGGAGTAAATCCTTCCTGTCCGACTCGTTGAAGAAGAAGAATTCCTCCAGTACGGGGTGAGTAATCACTGCCCTGATATCACAAAGCTCTTTTCGGTCATAAGACGTGGTGGCAGAAACATTATGTACAAAATAAGTTACAAATAACGCAAAAGAACATGCACAGTTGGTTACGGGATTGTAAAACGACAAAAATCTCCGTTGGCGCCATGTTAACAAGCATTTTGCAACTGCACTTTAAGAAACTTTAAAAGTTCTTGAAATTTTCCGGATTGACTGACCTTCATGTTTTAAAGAAATGATGTACTGTTGTTTCTCTTTGCTTATTTGAGCTGTTCTTGCCATAATATACGGACTTGGTCTTTTACCATCCCTACCTTGTCACAACACAACTGATTGTCTCAAATGCATTAAGAAGGAAAGAAATTCCATAAATTAACTTTTTAACAAGGCACACCTTTTAATTAAAATACATTCCAGGTGACTACCTCATGAAGCTGTTTGAAAGAATGCCAAGACTGTGCAAAGCTGTCATCAAGGCAAAGGGTGGCTACTTGGAAGAATCTCAAATATATTTTGATTTGTTTAACACTTTTTGGGTTACTACATGATTCCATATGTGTTATTTCATAGTTTTGCTGTCTTCACTAGAATTCTACAATGTAGAAAATAGTAAAAAATTAAGAAAAAACATTGAATGAGCAGGTGTGTCCAAAAGTTTTGAGAATTACACAATTTTCACAACGTCTGCTGCCTCAATTTTTATGATGGCAATTTGCATATACTCCAGAATGTTATGAAGAGTGATCAGATGAATTGCAATTAATTGCAAAGTCCCTCTTTGCCATGCAAATGAACTGAATCCCCAAAAAACATTTCCACTGCATTTCAGCGATTCTCTCGTTAACAGTGTTGACGAGGACAAGAATGGAGATCACTCTGTCATGCTGATTGAGTTCGAATAACAGACTGGAAGCTTCAAAAGGAGGGTGGTGCTTGGAATCATTGTTCTTCCTCTGTCAACCATGGTTACCTGCAAGGAAACACGTACCGTCATCATTGCTTTGCACAAAAAGGGCTTGACAAGCAAGGATATTGCTGCCAGTAAGATTGCACCTAAATCAACTATTTATCGGATCATCAAGAACTTCAAGGAGAGCGGTTCAATTGTTGTGAAGAAGGCTTCAGGGCGCTCAAGAAAGTCCAGCAAGCGCCAGGACTGTCTCCTAAAGTTGATTCAGCTGCGGGATCGAGGCACCACTAGTACAGAGCTTGCTCAGTAATGGCAGCAGGCAGGTGTGAGTGCATCTGCACGCACAGTGAGGCAAAGACTTTTGGAGGATGGCCTGGTGTCAAGAATGGCAGCAAAGAAGCCACTTCTCTCCAGGAAAAACATCAGGGACAGACTGATATTCTGCAGAAGGTACAAGGATTGGAGTGCTGAGGACTGGGGTAAAGTCATTTTCTCTGATTAATCCCCTTTCCGATTGTTTGGGGAATCCGGAATCTCCAATACAGGTACGCATTTTCAGAAACTCGTTACTGAAGACGGAGTCATCTATGATTCTCCGAATTATATTTTAAAAGAGGAAGTTAACTTTTTATGGCTGCAGTCCCGTTAACGGGATCGATATGACAACAGCCAGTCGAAGTGCAGGGCGCCAAATTCAAAAAACAGAAATCTCATAATTAAAATTCCTCAGACATTCATGTGTTTTATATCATTTTAAAGGTAATCTTGTTGTTAATCCCACCAAAGTGTCCGATTTCAAATAGGCTTTTCAGCGAAAGCACTACAAACGATTATGTTAGGTCACCACAAAACCACAATAACCACAGCCATTTTTTCCAGCTAAAGATAGCTTTCACAAAAACCAGAATAGAGATAAAATTAATCACTAACCTTCGATTATTTTCATCAGATGACACTCATAGGACTTCATGTTACACAATACATGCATGTTTTGTTTGATTAAGTTTACATTGAGGCGTTAGATTCACTAGTTGCAAAAACATCCAGTGACTTTGCATAGTCACATCGTTTCAACAGAAATACTCATCATAAATATAAATGATAATATAAGTTATACACAAGGAATTATAGATATACCTCTCCTTAATGCAACCGCTGTGTCAGATTTCAAAAAAACTTTACGGAAAAATAAACCATGCAATAATCTGAGAGGGAGCTCAGATGAATAGCCAAATTAGCCGCCATGTTGGACTCAACAGAAACCAGAAAATACATGATAAATGTTTCCTTACCTTTGATGAATTCATCCGAATGCAGTCCTAGGAATCCCAGGTCACAAAATAAATGCTTGATTTGTTCGTTAATGTCCGTTATTTATGTCAAATTAGCTACTTTCGAATTGTTTACCAAACACCCTAACCAAAGTCTCAAAGCGCGACCACTATAACGTGACGAAATGTCCAAACGTTCCGTTACAGTCAGTAGAAACATGTCAAACGATGTACTGAATCAATCTTTAGAATGTTGTTAACATACATCTTGAATAACGTTCCAACCGGAGAATTACATCGACTTCAATTGAGAGATGGAACGGAGCTCACTCTCACGTGAACTCGCCAGTTCAATGCATGGGCACCTCATGGCAGTGATTACTAATTTCTGTCTCCTTCGACCCCCCTTCACATTAGAGTCATCAGACTTAGTTCTATTGACTGTTGACATCTAGTGGAAGCCGTAGGAAGTGAAAACCCATCCATATCTCTCTGTATTTTCAATGAGAGCTTGGTTGAAAATATGGCACCCCCAGAAGAAATCCAAACAGGAAGTGGAACTTCTCAGGTTTTTGCCTGCCATATGAGTTCTGTTAATCTCACAGACATAATTCAAACAGTTTTTGAAACTTTAGAGTGTTTTCTATCCAATACTAATAATATGCATATATTAGTAACTGGGACTGAGGAGCAGGCCGTTTACTCTGGGCACCTTTCATCCACGCTACTCAATACTGCCCCTTCAGCCATAAGAAGTTAATTATTTTAGGCAGATGTTCTCTTTTCCGTCTCATCCTCTCCCACTGAATGAAGATTACGGTAAGGAATTCTTTCCAAATAATATAAAAAATTGAAAATCAACAAGTGTACAGAAAGATCAGTGCGAAGCAATAACTTTTTGAGGCTATTAAATCCTTTCAGTCTGATAGAACCCCAGGGCTTGATGGTATACCGGTAGAGGTATATCAAGTATTTTTTTTATATACTAAAAGCTCCATTGTTAGATTGTTTTAACTACTCCTATAGAAATGGTAGTCTGTCAGTTACTCAGCAGGAAGGTCTGATTTCTCTATTATTAAAACAAGACCCAGATGGCAAATATAAAGACCCTGTCTATCTAAAAAACTGGAGGCCCCCCTCAATGTTGTGATGCAAAAATACTAGCAAAATGCATAGCACTCAGAATTGTTCATCCTGATCAGACAGGTTTTTTACATGGACGATACATTGGAGATAATATACGACAACTACTAGTAGTAATAGAACATCATGAAACATATAAGAAGCCAGGAATGGTATTTATAGCGGATTTTGAAAAGGCATTCGATAAAGTAAGACTGGATTTTATTTATAAATGTCTGGATTTTTTTCAATTTCGGTTATTCTCTTATAAAATGGGTAAAAATAATGTATAGCAACCCCAGGTGTAAAATAGTAAATAACGGCTACTTCTCAGAGTTTTGAATTGTCAAGAGGAGTTAAACAAGGGTGTTCGCTGTCACCATATCTATTCGTTATGGCCATCGAAATGCTAGCTATTAAAATCAGATCCAATAACAACATTAGACGATTAGAAATCCAAGGCTTAAAAACAAAGGTGTCCATGTATGCCGATGACTCAAGTTTTATGTTAAGTCCGCAAGCTAGATCCCTGCAATGTCTCATTAAAGATCTAGATTTTCTGTACTCTGGACTAAAACCTAATTATGATTAGTGTACAATATTACGTATTGGTTACTTAAAAAATACAACTTTTACATTACCCTGCAGCTTACCTTTAAAATGGGCTGATGGTGAAGTAGACATACTCGGTATTCATATCACAAAATATATAAATAAGCTCTCCACAATGAATTTCATTAGAAAACTTGTAAAAATAGACAAGATCCTGCAACCATGGAGAAGTAAATACCTGTCTATTTATGGAAAAATTGCCCTGATTAGCCTCTCTGGGATTTGTGGGACGCCCACCTCGACAACAGCCAGTGAAATTGCAGGGCGCCAAATTCAAACAACAGAAATCTCATAATTAACTTCTTATGGCTGCAGGGCGGTGCCGGTACACTTATGACAACAGCCACTTCAAGTGCAGGGCGCGAAATTCAAAAGATATTTTTTTTAAATATTTAACTTTCACACATTAACAAGTCCAATACAGCTAATGAAAGATACACATCTTGTGAATCCAGCCAACATGTCTGATTTTTTAAATGTTTTACAGGGAAAACACCACGTATATTTATGTTAGCTCACCTCCAAATAGAAAAAAGCACAGACATTTTTCACAGCACAGGTAGCATGCACAAAACCAACATAACTAACCAAGATCCAACCAAACTAACCCAGAAACAACTTCATCAGATGACAGTCCTATAACATGTTACACAATAAATCTATGTTTTGTTCGAAAAACTTGCATATTTGAGGTATAAATCAGTTTTACATTGCAGCTACCATCACAGCTACCGTCAAAAATAGCACCGAAGCAGCCAGAGTAATTATAGAGACCAACGTGAAATACCTAAATACTCATCATAAAACATTTCTGAAAAATCGATGGTGTACAGCAAATTAAAGACAAACATCTTGTGAATCCAGCCAATATTTCCGATTTTTTAAGTGTTTTACAGCGAAAACACAATATATCATTATATTAGCTTACTACAATAGCCTACCACACTACCGCATTCATTCATCAAGGCACGTTAGCGATAGCAATAGGCACGTTAGCGATCGTAACAAACCAGCAAAAGATATATAATTTTTGACTAACCTTGATAAACTTCATCAGATGACAGTCCTATAACATCAGGTTATACATACAATTATGTTTTGTTCGAAAATGTGCATATTTAGAGCTGAAATCAGTGGTTATACATTGTGCTAACGTAGCATCTTTTTCCCAGAATGTGCAGATATTTCTATTAGACTCTCACCTATTCTGACCAAATAACTATTCATAAACATTACAAAAAAATACATGTTGTATAGGAAATGATAGATACACTAGTTCTTAATGCAATCGCAGTGTTAGAATTCTAAAAACAACTTCATTACGACATAAGGCTTACGTTATGGCGAGACAGTGCCCAAAACCTGGGCGCAAAACTAATAGTACACAGTTCGACAGATATATGAAATAGAATCATAAAATGAGTCCTACTTTTTATGAGCTTCCATCAGAATGTTGTACAAGAGGTCCTTTGTCGGGAACAATCGTTGTTTGGTTTTAGAACGTCCTTTGTCCCTCTTGAATTAGCAAGCACACTCGCCAAGTGGCGCGAAGCTCTCCTTCCTGAACAAAAGCACACAACGCAACACGCCTAACGTCCCGAATAAATTTCAATAATCTAATAAAACTATATTGAAAAAACATACTTTACGATGATATTGTCACATGTATCAAATAAAATCAAAGCCGGAGATAGTAGTCGCCTATAACGACAGCTTTCCAGAAGGCAATTCCAGGTCCATCCTCGCACTTTCCAGAAAACAGGAAATGGGTGACACGTCATTCCAAGAGGATTTATTCCACCTCAGACCAAGATAAACACCCCATTTCTTCTCTCACTGCCTCTTGACATCTAGTGGAAGGTTTTCAAAACCGTTTTCAGACTTTCCACTTCCTGGTCAGGAAGTTTGCTGCCAAATGAGTTCTGTTTTACTCACAGATATAATTCAAACGGTTTTAGAAACTAGAGAGTGTTTTCTATCCAATAGTAATAATAATATGCATATTGTACGAGCAAGAATTGAGTACGAGGCCGTTTGAAATGGGCACCTTTTATCAGAGCTACTCAATACTGCTCTGCAGCCCAAACAGGTTAAAATTCTTCAAACATACAAGTATTATACACCATTTTAAAGATAAACTTCTTGTTAATCCAACCACAGTGTCAAAAAGGCTTTACAGCGAAAACACACCATGTGATTATCTGAGAACAGCACCCCATCAAACAAACACAGACAATCATATTTCATCCCGCCAGGCGCGACACAAAACTCAGAAATAACGATATAATTCATGCCTTACCTTTGAAGATCTTTTTTTGTTGGGACTCCAATATGTCCCATAAACATCACAAATGGTCCTTTTGTTCGATTAATTCCGTCGTTATATCTCCAAAATGTCCATTTATTTGGCGCGTTTGTTCCAGAAAAACACCGGTTCCAACTCGCGCAACATGACTACACAATATCTCATAAGTTACCTGTAATCTTTGTCCAAACATTTCAAACAACTTTCCTAATACAACTTTAGGTATTTTTTTACGTAAATAGTCGATCAAATTTAAAACGGGATAAACTGTGTTCAATACCGGACGAAAACAAAGTGGAGGGTGCTCTCAGGTCACCCGCCTCTAACAAACAGTACACTTCACTCGACTCAAAACATCAACCAATTTCTAAAGACTGTTGACATCCAGTGAAAGCGATAGGAACTGCAAGCAAGTGCCTTAGAAATCTAGATCTCCATAGAAACCACATTGAAAAGAGAGTGACCTAAAAAAAAAGAAATCCTGGTTGTTTGTCCTCGGGGTTTCGCCTGCCAAATAAGTTCTGTTGTACTCACAGACATGATTCAAACAGTTTTAGAAACTTCAGAGTGTTTTCTATCCAGATCTACTATATGCATAATAATATGCATATCCTAGCTTCTGGGCCTGAGTAGCAGGCAGTTTACTCTGGGCACGCTTTTCATCCGGACGTGAAAATACCGCCCCCTATACCAGAGAGGTTAACTCCTTAGTCATATCTCAGTTTACTCACTTACTTATGGCGCTGCCTACTCCTGATGATTCGTTTTTCAAATCATATGAGCAAAAAATATTTTTCTTTATCTCGGACGCTAAACCAGACAAAATAAAACGAGCCTATCTATATAATGAATATGAATTGGGTGGGTTGAGATTATTAAATATAAAAGCACTAAACCTCTCTCTAAAAGCTTCACTCATTCAAAAGTTTTATTTGAACCCTAAATGGTTCTCAAGTAGATTAATAAGAAAAGCTCATCCATTGTTTAAAAATTGCCTTTTTGCCATCGTGCAGATTGCCATGTCTCATTTTCGATTAATTGAAAATTATACTTTTTTCAAAGTATATGTCTTTTTCAAACAAGCATTGCAGTGCTGGCTACAATTTCAATTTCACCCCCCTGAAAAGATATAACAAATATTACAACAAATATTATAGCTGAACTCAAATGTGCTGGTGATAAAATACCTGTATTTATGGGAAAGATGTTTGAAAAGGGTATTTTGTTCTTAAATTATATTGTAAATTGTAATGGTAGAGTTACGTCCTTCATGGAGTTATCAGAATTGTTCGGGAAGGTCTGCTCAATCCAAGAGTACAACCAATTGATTACAGCATTGCCCCAAAAATGGAGGAGGCGGGTGGCAGCAGGAGGAGGTAGGGAACTGGTTTGTCTGCCCAATATAAAGGATCAAAACTGGCAGAGGAATAAAAAAAAGCATAAATAGGAAAGTATACCAGTTTCATTTGAAGACCAGGATATTGTGCCATACAGATTGCAAAATAGTTGGGAAGATATTTTTGATTGTCACGTCCTGACCATAGAAAGGCTTTATTTTCTATGGTAGATTAGGTCAGGGCGTGACTAGGGGGGTGAGTCTAGTTTATATTTTCTATGTGTATCTATTCTAGGTTGTTTTTTCTATGTTTGGATTTTTGGTGTGATTCCCAATTAGAGGCAGCTGGCTATCGTTGTCTCTAATTGGGGATCATACTTTAAGTAGCATTTTTTCCACCTGTGAGTTATGGGATATTGTTTATGTTTAGTTGCCTGTTAGCACTGCATTGTTGTCACGGTTCGTTTATTCTTGATTTGTTTTGTCTTAGCTTAAGTTTCACTTTATTCATTCAAATTATGTGGAACTCAACATACGCTGCGCCTTGGTCCGACCATCATTATTACGAACAGCGTGACATTGATGTACCGATTCCATTTTACAGGGTGTATGAGTTGATATATAAAACAAAGCAAGATTCAAGACTTCGTGCTTTTCAGCTAAAATGATTATATAAAATTCTTGCCACCAACAAAATGTTGAATATTTGTGGAATAAAATCATCGAAGCTCTGCAGATGAAAGATATGTGTTGCGTAGAAACACGAAGAGATAGAAGAGATGTGCTGAGGGTTGGTATGTGGAATTGGAGACAAGTGGGAGTGGAGGTGCTGTGTGAGAGAGAGAATGATGGTCAAAAGATAAAGGGGAAAAAAAGTCAAAATAAAACATAATAAAAGTACATTTGTATTCCATAGTAACATCTGACAAAAATATCTAAAGACACTGAAACAGCAAAGTTTGTGGAAATTAATATATGTGTCATTCTCAAAACATTTGGCCATGACTGTACATGTTAGCACCCACTATGTGTTACATTGTTATGGAAAGCAATGCCCAAAGCCTAAATAGATATTAATCCAAAGTATATCTGTGTGAGCAAACATGTACATTTGCTAATTTGGCAATGCAGTCTGAGTGTGCAGTATTAGTTCTAATTCATCAAATATCTGAATTGAATGTTCATTTCCCTTGGGGTTCCAGCTCTTTGCTAAGTGGAAACGTGGAAAAAAGAATCCAGAACGCTCAAATGAAGAAAATGCCTTGCCAAAGATCATCACTGAAATGACTGAGACATTTTTGGTTCATTGAGATTGAAGGCCTTAGAAACATTACAATTGTATGTGGCACACATGACAGAGAGAGACATCCCAAAACATAATGGCAAGGCAAATTAAGTCCTTGTGCAGCAAACTGATGTTGGTTAGTATGGGTGTCTTGCAGTTCCAGCTGGATATTCCCAGCTGGCAATAGTCACTTAGTAGGTGTGTGATGCCATGGAGTAACTGTTCGACCTTATGGATGGTTCGTTATTTGTGTACGCACATCTTACAAAATGTGTCTTTTAATTTCACCACCACCATCACCAATTAGGGATGAACATCAAATGTTACTAATTTATTTCATAACTTATCATAAACAAGTAGACCCCCTTGAATGCCGATGTGATGTTCTCAAACAAAGTACAAAAGCGGGATCAACTTCCAATTTTCCAAATTGATTCTTCTCTCACTTACCACCATGATCGAGAGTTCTCCATTTGGCCTGAGTTATCGCTCTCATTATGAGGAACAGACAGTTCCCTGTTCCTATGTTCGAGCTGTTGACCACAGGTTAATGAATAACAATAAATAATAACACTCTAATGATTATGCCTAAGGGCAGCGCAGACAGCCACTCGGTCACCAGGGCCATGTTGTCCGAAGGTGCGGCGGAGGAGACAGGGAATTGGAAAGGCATTATGGTCCTTTATCTTTGGTTTTGTCAAGGGTCCTTGAGCCAATTGGATTTATTCCGGGGACATTATACACAATTGATTGGTGACCCTCGTGTGGCCTCGCCGGCGTGTATGACAAGAGTATTAACCTAGCAAAAATGCTGCTGGGTGTGTGGTGATTCCGATGATCATTATACTGTACATTTGAATAATAATCCGGACAAAGTAACAAAGATTACATGGATGTTGCAAAATTTTCTTGCCCTGTAGGCTACACATGTGTAATTATTTCCGCCTTTACTTTAGCATCACTATTTGTTATGTCTAGAGACATGGAGTTAAGGAGTCAAAATAAAGTTAGTTCATTACATGTGATGACGCAGAGCCAACATCAACAATCCATATCAAAGTTCACTTGAAGTTCACCCTGTTTGTGAGGATCTTGTAAGTAAGTTCAATCTATGGAATAACCATGGCAACAACTCCTCCACTGTGCCAAATGTGAAATTTGACATTTTTATGCCCGTTGAGTGATCAACATGCCTCAAAAAAAGCAACACCTCGCGGCACAACGCCTCTCCCCTATTTGACCTAGATTGTGTGTATGCATTGATATGGAGGCTACGTGTGCCTCTTACATTTTTTTATGTAGTTCTGTCCATGAGCTGTTCTTGTCTATTGATGTTATGTATTATATCATTCTGTATTGTGTTTTGTGTGGACCACAGGAAGAGTAGCTGCTGCTTTTGCAACAGCTAATGGGGATCCTAATAAAATACCTAATAGCTCACCATATCAAAAGTTTTTGTGCATCCCCATTATCCACAGAAAAGAGGCCTCCCGGTAAGGCATTTTGATGAGGAAGTTGACATCTGTCGCCAAATTCAAAGTGGAGCCATTTTGGCCCCCCCCTCGAACCGTGGCAATCGCGCCACTGCCCAACACACCCACAGCTGCTACCATGAC